>NC_037670.1:60227162-60394779 GCF_003255815.1 Theropithecus gelada | reverse complement strand
AAAAAAAAAAAAAAAAAAAAAAAGAAATTAACTGTTAGAGTTTGCATTTCCACTCCTAATCATGTGTTAAAATTGAATTTCTACTGTTACAGCATTAAGAAGCGGGACCTTTAAGAGGAGATTGAGTCATAATTATACCACTCTTATAAACAAATTAATGCTGCTATCATGGGAGTGGGTTAGAGCACGAGTGGGTTCCTGGTAAGGAGAATGAGTTTGGCCCAATTTGCCATGTCTGTCATGTGTGCTCACTTTTCCTTCCACCTTCCACTTCCCAGCACAGAGTAGATGATGCAATGTGAAGGCACTTGCCAGGTGGTAGCACCATGCTGTTGGACTTCCAGCCTCCAGAACCATGAGCCAAATAAACTGTTATTGTTTGAAAACTATCCAATCTTTGGTATTCTGCTACAGCAGGAAAGTATGCAAGACAGAAATTTGAGACATGTATGGCCTTAATTCATAGCTGATGTCACCTTTACATTCTCTGAAGATTCAGATGACAAAATAATAAAAAGTAATAATAACAATAATACTAAAAATAATAGCAATCCAAAAAACTATGAAAAGTCAAGCTGAATTTTGTGAAATTTTAACTTGATAAGGATTCAGAAATCTACTAAACAGAGAAAGTCTAATAAACACATAATATTTTGAGCCTACCACACAAGAGTAGGAGTGTAATTTTATGAAACAGAGCCAAAGAGGAGGTAGACTAAGCCTAACAAAATGGCAAACCTGATGGGATTAAGTTTAGTCTCAGAGGAGTTTTGTAATCAAGAACCTTAACCTGTTAAGATGAATTTTCCATAGAAAGATAATCCCACATGAAGCCTCTTTTCACTTTGGCCATATTTTTCTGCCTTTTGCAACGCTGTAAATCTACTGGTATGATAGAGAACAAGACAGGGCCCTCCAAATGAAGTGAAAAAATCCATAGAAAGAGATGACAGGTAACACAAATGCTGGAATAAGCACACAAAGTCTTTAAAACAACCATGGTTGATATATTCAAAAATCAGAGAAAAGAGAACAGAAAAGATTAAAAGATGGAGAACTTTTTCAAATAATTGTAATTTATAAAAAAGAATTGAATTGAAATTAAAACATTTAAGTTTACAATCTCCACAATTACGAAATTATTGGCTAGGCGTGGTGGCTCACGCGTGTAATCTCAGCACTTTGGGAGGCCAAGGCAGATGGATCACCAGGTCAGGAGATCAGACCATCCTGGTTAACATGGTGAAACCTTGTGTCTACTAAAATTACAAAAAATTAGCCGGGCGTGGTGGCAGGCACCTGTAGTCCCAGCTACTCGGGAGGCTGAGGCAGGAGAACGGCGTGAACCCAGAAGGCGGAGATTGCAGGGAGCTGAGATCACACCACTGCACTCCAGCCTGGGCAACAGAGTGAGACTTTGCATCAAAAAAAAAAAAAAAAAAAAGAAAGAAAGAAATGACTGGTTGTTTTAATAGCCAGAACAAACACACAGATCAAAATGCAAACATAAATATTAGAAGAAACATAAAATTATCTTTCAAAACAAAAACACAAAGGAAATAAAGAAGGGAAAATTCAGGAAAGACAATAAGACACATGTTGCCTGGAGTAGAAGCATCTAAATTGGGTAATGAATGCCCAAAAAGGTGAGAAGGAAAGCATAGCTGAGAGGTTTTCAAGGCTGGGAAAAGACATCAGCCCATCAGAAGGGAGCAAAGAAAAATAAATTAAATGAAAACCATATATAAGCAAATCACAATTGAAATGCTGTAAAACTAAAGACCAAGAGAAAATGATAAAAGCAGCCAGAGAAAAAGAAACATTTGTAACAGAAGTAATGGAATTCAGGGAAAAAAATAAATGCCATCTTTAAAATGCTGAAATTAATTTACTTATTTTATATTTAATGAAATTATCCACCAAAACAGGAAACAAAGGTGGTTTTAGAAAATAAAATAACAAGTCTTTGTCATCACCAGTGATGCACGAAATAAATACGCAGAGGGTCTTTAAGGGGAAAAGGAAAAGGTAATTACAAATGAAAAAAGTAGAAGTACAAAAGGAATGTAGATTAGTATGGACAGTAAATTGTGAGAAAACATACATATTATTTTTTCCACAGAGTCATAATAGTGATGGTTTATTTTGAGGATTTAAATATATGAATAATTAAGCTGAAGATGCCAATGAAACAAAAGGTGATGGGATGTTAAGGGAAATAAGCTGTTCTGAAATTCTAAGTTTTTTCATTTAGAAATTCTAAAAATATTGAGTTTTATTAGTCAAGAATGAATGCTGTTTTTTTCCAGTGCAACGACTAAATTAAATTTGTAAAATGAAAAAAAAAAAGCAACTTTAAGAGAGATTCCAGATTCATTATCATAGTTTGGGTACACAAAGAAATTGGATGTAGAGGATCAGAGAAAGCAATAAGTCAGATAGGCTCCAAGCTGTTGGCCTGAGCAACTGGAAAGATAGAGGAAACTGTGAGTGTAGTAGGCTTGATGGTGTGGGGAGATGGGATGTTCGATTGGGATATGTCTACACACACAACAGAAATATAGGTTTTTTTTTTTTTTTAACTGGAAATTCACATTGACTGGACTCACCCCTTGTCTCTCCTTTTTCTTATATTTTATATGACTGACACATCCTTTCCTCATATGGTTGACTTGGAATTTTTTTCTAACATTTTAATCCAATTTTGAGCATTTTTGACTGTGTCCTCAATTTGCTCACATCACACTTTAACTCTCAGGGATAAGCTCAATTTTCCAGACTCAGGAGCAGCTTCAAAATGCCCCTCTATACCATGCTTAGCAATTTGGTTAAAATTATGGAGTAGTATAGATTTTTATTAATTAAGGCTGGAATTAAATTACAAACTTTCTCCAGATTTTGTGAGTTAAGTATTTAATATTCTCAGGAAGAAACAGTATCTCCTTTTCTATTGATAATTTAAAAACTGGTATGACTTTAATGCTGCTTATTGTATTACATGCCAAATGACAATACAAATTCTTGTTAATTCTAAAACAGTTGAGACAATTTATCAATGGAATAATTTTGAAAAATTTTGCTCTGACAAAAATAAGCTAACTTTTTTTTTTTTTTTTTTTTGAGGCAGGGTCTCCCTGGGTCACCCAAGCTGGAATGCAATGGTACGACCCCAGCTCACTGCAGTCTCAACCTCCCAGGCACAAGCAATCCTCCCAACTCAGTGTCCCGAGTAGCTGGGATGGACTACAAGCATGCACCACCACATCCAGCTAATTTTGTTTATTTTTTATTTTGTAGAGACAGTCTCCCTATATTGCCCAGGCTGGTCTCTAACTCCTGGCTTTAAGCAATTCTCCCCGCTCGGCCTCCCAAAGTGCAGATTATAGGTGTGAGCCACAACAGCTGGCCAAAACTTTTAAATTTGTGTTTCAATCATATTACATGAGGCAAGATAAGAAAATGTATTATCAATATAAATTATTGCATGCTATATTTACATAGCCAAATTATATTTAAAACTACGTATTTCAGTAATGTTTATCTAAAATTAATTTCACATTCTACACCTGTCAATTAATTCTAGTAACTAGGCAATCAGGCTGAAAACAATTTCATCAAATCAATTGGTTTGCATTAATGTGTACTTAAAAATTATGTGTTTACTCAAAACTGAAAATCAATGGTTTAAATATCATATGAATCAAATAAACATTTGTTTTACCTTTTCTCTCCAAAAATATGTTGATGGCTAAGTATAAACAGAGCCTATTTAAGAGCACAAAAATACCTTGAATACTTTGTTTAATGCTCATTAACATAAATCAGGGAATTAAAGAAAAATGTTTCTGATTAGAGGCTAATGTTGGATTTTTATTGCACTATTTTGAAATTCAATGACCAAATAAGTTTTGTTTTCTGCATACTTTGAAAACCATTTTAGAATACTTATACTAATGTGTTTTTTTCAGGATTTGAGGAATACTTAGACATATTCCAAAAGCGGGATACTTACAACACTGGAGCAGTTGGTAAAATGCATATACATTGACTAGGAAATTTATCTCTAAAGGATCATTTTGAATGGCAATTTTAACATTGCAAAAACCCATCAGTTAACTATCAAATAGAGGGAGTTATAGCTTGTGGTAAGCATAGCCAGGGTCTGATTTTTGTTTTCTTTTCTTTTCTCAATTTCTCCCTTTTTCAGAAAAAAAGCCTAAAGAAAGACTGGTCGTGCTTGCGATCTCAAGCCAGGCCTCAGGATGAACAGGACTGTGACTTGTTAGTTAAGAGTGTCTACGAAATTCTCCAAGGTACTATGATAACAGCTAGGGTTGGCTCAGAAGACTCTATTCAGATATGTGATGTTGGGAAATGATGGCAACGAGAACTCTGGTGTGGCACATAATCAAGCCTGATGAGATTCTCCAGTTGGAATTTAGAGACGAGCCCTGGAGAAAAGGTTCTTTTTCTAGGCAGAGCTACCTAGAAGATTAGAGACATAAGGAGCTTTTAGAGAAGTTCAAATTACACCTGAATAAGATTTCTAAATCAGTTGCATTCATCATGCATAAAAACAGTGGTCAAGAAGAGGAATACTATATTTGGGAACAAATTGCTCTAGTGATTTTAGTTATAAAAAGTCTATATGATAAGACACTATAATGTGTTACTTTTATGGGTCTACTTGATTAGGCCATAGGGTACCCAGATATTTAGTTAACCATCATTTTGGGGTGTGTCTGTGATGGTGTTTCTGGGTGAGATTAACAGTTGAATAGGTATACTGAGTCAAGCAGAATGCCCTCCTCAGTGTATTCAGACCTCATCCAAATTGTTGAAGGTCTAAATAAAATAAAAGTCTGAGTAAGAAAGAATTTTTCTTTCTGCCTTTCTATCTTCAATCTGGTACATGAATCTTCTTTTTAAGACTTAGACTCAGGCTCACAATGAGCTCTTCTGGTCCTCAGACCTTTGGATTCGGACTACAGCTGTATCATCAGCTCTCCTGGGTCTCTGGCTTTCCCACTACACATCTGGGACTTCTTAGTCTTCAAAATCACATAATTCAGAGACAGAGAGAGAGAGTGTGTTTTGTTTTGATTTTTCCTACTGTGGTCTTAAGATCTCTTTCAAGAGAGTGACTATAAACTCTAGACCTGATAGGGCTCCAGGGCATTGGTTACCGGTGTTTAGAATGTGCCTTACATGGGATAATTTTTATTCTGGCAGACAGCCAGATGCCTAAGTGTCTGACATGTGACCATATGTTTCTCCTTTAAAAAACTTGTTTCTAGTGGCAGAAGCCCTTGGGTCTGTTACCTTATCTGTGCCGGTTTATTCCTGCCACTCTCTAGAAGAATGCTGACAAGGGAAGGGGTTAGCTTGGCTGCATCAGTCATATGAGACACAGGAGGCAGCTCAGCAAAATAGATGAAATGACAGAAGCAGCATTATTTGCAGGCCCTCAAGAGAAGAGGGAGCCTCCGAAGGCTGATAGAAAGCAGGAAACCATCTAGAACCTGCATGCTTAATCAGTGGGTGGAGAGCAAGAGAGAGGGATGTACCTGTAGGCTCAAACTTTTTTGGGGGGTGCAGGGTGCTATCTCACACCTGATTTTTCATGGGAAGTTCTAACTGGTAGTTTAGAACCCACAGGCGTGAGTTCCTTGTAGTTACACTGTGTCTGAGAGGCGGTTTTTGTGGCATTCTCGGGCAGCCCGCACAAGGCATGAGGGTCACAGGTGAGTCACGTAGGCTGTATCAAGCTGTCCCACAGGGAGGTGGTCACCAGGAGGTGGTTGTACAAGGCAAGCACCACACTAAGGAACTGGGAGGAGGCAGAGAACTGGAAACTGTCAAGGATGCCTGAGCCTTGATTCTGTAGATAAAAGTCAAATTTACATTCACAATGGATACAATGAAAAATATTTTGAAGCCGCACATAGTGGCTCATGCCTATAATCCCAGCACTTTGGGAGGCTGAGGCAGGTGGATCACGTGAGGTCAGGAGTTTGAGACTAGCCTGGCCAAAGTGGCGAAACCGTGTCTCTAATAAAAATACAAAGATTAGCCGGGCCTAGTGGTATGTGCCTGTAATCCCAGCTACTAGAGAGGCTGAGGAAGGAGAATCTCTTGAACCCAGGAGGCAGAGGTTGCAGTGGGCCAAGATCACACCACTGCACTCCAGCCTGGGCAACAGAGCAAGACTATCTCAAAAATAAAAAAAAATAGAAAAAATATTTTTAGAAACATTTATTAGTTGTTAGCACACATATAATTATGTAATATATCCTCCAAGAAAGACAGTTGATGAGTATATGAATATGAGGAAATCATGCCTCAAAATAAAATATGAGAAAATTTATCCTACAGGGAAATCCCATAGTTAGAGTAAGAGGACTTTGCGGAAAAAAATAGAAGAGTTTTTCAGAATTTATTTTTCCACCGAAATGAAGGAGGCACCCTCCCTGCCTGCCAGAAAGCACAAGGTAAGCTAGAAATCCCATGACTGTTCCAATGTAGATGTGTGTTCAGGGGAAATTATGTCTCATTTTTATTAGAGCACGCACACAGCAGGCAAACCAAATAAATGCATTGCAAAATATGCCTAAGGAATGTGGGACATCCTTCCAGTAAAGCTCAAGCTGGAAATCCTATGAACCTCCTCATATGGGAATGCTTTCAAAAATACCAGTTGTCACTGACCATCAGACTGTCAGTGAAAAAGCCTTACAAATGTAATAAGTGTGAGTAGTCTTTCAGTCAAAAGTAAAGCCTCATTATCCATCTGGGAACTCACAAAGCAAAAATAATAAAAATATAATACGTTATGTCATTTTTTTGCGATGGCTTTCCAACATATTGAATACCTTTATTGTCAAAAAAATCTGAAATCATTCAAGAAACTACCTCCATGCCATTATAACAACATAATGTTAATTGTGATGGAATGTTCAGCATTTTAAAGAACATGATGCATAATTATTTATCTACTATGCTAGCAAGTGTTAGCATAAGAGGGTAAGGTTATTGCTGCTTTACTACATAATAAAGCATGGATTTTTTGTTTGTTTTTATGTTTCCCATTGTTCGTTCCTACATTCTAATGTTCTGTGACTTATGTTATCGCTTCTTTTTTGTTTGACGAATTTCCTTTAGCTCTTACTTCAGGATAGGTTTATTTTTGTTTGTTTTTCTTCATCTGAGCATATCTTTATTTCCTCTTTAGTCTAGAGGGATACTTAAGCTAGAATTGGTTTTGTAATTGACAGTACTTTCAGCACTGAAAAGATAGAATCTGCCAGCATTTGAATTAACATTGCGCTATAGGTAATGTTTCCTTACTTTATGGCAACTTTCAAGATATTTGTTTTTTTTTTTTTTTTTTTTTTTTTTTTTTTTGAGACGGAGTCTCGCTCTGTCACCCAGGCTGGAGTGCAGTGGCGCGCTATCTCGGCTCACTGCAAGCTCCGCCTCCCTGGTTCACGCCATTCTCCTGCCTCGGCCTCCCGAGTAGCTGGGACTACAGGCGCCCGTCACCACGCCTGGCTAATTTTTTGTATTTTTAGTAGAGACGGGGTTTCACTGTGTTAGCCAGGATGGTCTGGGTCTCCTGACCTTGTGATCCGCCTGCCTTGGCCTCCCAAAGTGCTGGGATTACAGGCGTGAGCCACCGCGCCCGGCCGATATTACTGTTATTATTTTTTTTAGTTTTCAGAAGTTTAATTATGTTATGTCTTGGCATAGATTTCTTTAAATCTAACCTATTTGGAATCTCTTCAACTTCTTGTAATTGTAGGTCCATTGCTTTCACCAAATTCGAGAAATGTTTAGCCGTTATTTGTTCAACTGTTTTCTAAGCCTCATATTATTTCCCTTTAACTTACAAGGCTGCAATGAAACAAACGTTGCATTATTTATTATGATTCCTGAAACCTTGTTTACTTTTTTTCATACTATTTTCTTTTCCTGGTCGAGATTATGTAAATTGTATTGATCTGTCATTAGGTTCACCACTTCTATAATCTCACCTCTACTAATGATTAAATCTGAGTTTTTACTTTGGTTATTGTAAACTTCAATTTTTAAAAGAATGTCCATTTTTAATAACTTTTATATTTTTGCAGTATTTTTTCAATTTTTTGTTTCAAAAAATGTGTATCTGCTTATTAAAACATATTTCCAAAAACCGCTTTAAAGCTTTAAAATTGTTGCCAGATATTTTCAAGTCTGATTCATCTTGACATTGGTATGATTTGCTTGCTTTTTTTTTTTCACTCAACTTGTGATTGTATTGGTTCCTGGGCATGACAGGTGATTTTCAATTGTATCCTGGACATTTTGGTTATTATGTTAGAAGACTCTGTATCTTATTAAATCTTTATTTTAACATGCTTATTCTCTTCAGGTTTAGTCTTTCTAGGTGCTGGTCTATGTGGCATGGTTCCAGTGAAAATTTAATTGTCAAGTCTTCTGTAGCGCCATTTGTCTGTTCAGTTTATTTGACTCTGCTGTGATACCCACTGGTAGTGCTGGTAGTGACTGGGGGTTAGAGGGTGGTTTATGCAGGCTGGGCCATCTGGTACTTCTAGATGGGGAAAGGTAATCACCACACTGGGGGAATGAAGAGTACTTCCCAGGCTGGAATATGGGTGATGTTGGATCTGTATCCATACTCCCTGACTAGTATGCCTTCCTATTGAGTGAGGAGTATCTTGTGTGGTGTGGAGAGTGCATCACTGAGCTGTATGCTGTTGATGAGCCCCTGATCTATTCCTGTTGTTAGTGCTTCAAGGCTAGGGCAGGCTGGTGCTATTTTTGAGACTTCCATTGAATCTAGGGAAGCAACAAGCTTCCTTATGTCACCCTGTGTTGCTACATTGGGCCTGGATCATATTATGTTTTCTAGGGGAAAGTAAGTTGCCCTATTGCCCCATTGTATTTTCAATACTGTAGTCCCTAACAAATTGTCCATTTTCTTCCCACCTCAGAGTACTTCTTTGACTTCTTCTTATATTAGTTCCAGGATTTGTGGCTGTTCTTAGTCAGGAGAAAGCAGGGAGAAATGAGTCTACTCCATCTTCTCAAGATTGGATATCGTAACATTTTTATGAATTGCCTGACATTTGTCCATACAACTGTTTCCTCACATTTGCAGTTGCACACTTTCTTAAAATAAATTCTATGTTTTAGATCAGTTTCTGATTCACAGAAAACTTGAATAGATATCAGAAAGTTTTCATTTACCCCCGTACCTCCTACACAGACACCGCCTCCCCCACGTCAATGTCTCCCACCAGAGTGACACATTTGCTATAATGGTTGAAACTACATCGATACATCATTATCAGCCAAAGCCAATAGTTTACATTAGTGTTCTCTCCTGGTGGTGTACATTCTGTGGCTTTTGACAGAAGTATAATGACACGTGTCCTCCATTATACTGTCATATACAGTATGTCTCACTGCCATAACTTCTCCTGTGGGCCACCTTTTCATCCTTCTTTCTCCTATGCCCTGGCATCCACTGAGATTTCTAGCATCTGCATGGTTTTGCCTTTTCCAGAATGTCATATATTTGGAATCCTACAGTTCACAGGTTTTTCAGAGTGACTTCTTTGTGACTCTGTACTTTTTGATCGCTTCTTCAGGTAGCTACAATGCCATAATTCAATTTTCTACAAAGATAAAAGAAAACTAACCCAATATTTACTCTGGATATAGAGAATCACATATTTTTTTAAAGACAGTTTCGCTCTTATCACCCAGGACGGAGTGCAATGGCACGATCTCAGCTCACTGCAACCTCCGCCTCCTGAGTTCAAGTAATTCTCCTGCCTCAGCCTCCTGAATAGCTGGGATTGCAAGCATGCACCATCATACCAGGTTAATTTTTGTATTTTTAGTAGAGATGGAGTTTCACCACGTTTGCCAGGCTAGTATCAAACTCCTGACCTCAGGTGATCACCTTCCTAGGCCTCCCTAAGTGGATTAACAGTTGAATAAGTGTACTGAGTCAAGCAGAAAGGCCTCCTCAGTGTATTCAGACCTCATCCAAATTGTTGAAGGTCTAAATGAAATAAAAGTCTGAGTAAGAAAGAATTTTTCTTTCTGCCTTTCTATCTTCAATCTGGTACATGAATCTTCTTTTGCTTTAAGACTTGGACTCAGGCTCACAATGAGCTCTTCTGGTCCTCAGACTTTGCATTTGGACTACAGCTGTATCATCAGCTCTCCTGGGTCTCTGGCTTTCCCACTACACATCTGGGACTTCTTAGTCTTCAAAATCACATAATTCGGGGAGAGAGAGAGAGAGCAAGAAAGAGAGTGTGTTTTGTTTTGATTTTTCCTACTGTGGTCTTAAGATCTCTTTCAAGAGAGTGACTATAAACTCTAGCCCTGATAGGGCTCCAGGGCATTGGTTACTGGTGTTTAGAATGTGCCTTAGATGGGATAATTCTATTCTGGCAGACAGCCAGATGCCTAAGTATCTGATATGTGACCATGTGTTTCTCCTTTAAAAACTTGTTTCTAGTGGCGGAAGCCCTTGGGTCTGTTACCTTATCACAGTTATTGAATATTCCAAAATTGAAATGCAAGGAGAAACAAGGATGAAAAAGACAGAACAGAATATTCAATAACTGTGGGCCAATTACAAAAGATATAATATATGCATATTGGGAACATCAGAAGAAGAAAGAAAGTGAGGAGCAGAATAAGTATTTGAAGCAATGATGAGGGAGAATTTCTCAAAATTAATGATAAACACAAAACCACAGATTCAGGATGTTCAGAAAACACCAAGCAGGATCAGTACCAAAACATCTACACTTAGGCATATCATATTTACCCGGTTTACAGTTTGTTTCTAATATGATAATTTACAAGGGTTTCTTTCAGCCTCAAAGTGTTTAGAATATTTTTCAAAATATCTTTCAGATGAATTCTAGGTCAGTTTAGGTTTTCCTGTGTAGTAACTAGTGATAAATGTTTCTAGCATTGATAATCTTAATTAACGAGCTTGTCATCAAGACGTCAATACATCAGTGTCTGTGTTAGGTGGCCTGTGGTGAGTTTTATGTTGTCTGCATTGACATAAGTACTTCACGTAATTCAGCAAGAAATTTAAATATTTTCCAATATTTCATATGGCACAACCTTATTCATTATGTATGTCTGAAATTCACTTATTACTTTAAATGAATTTTCATTGTTGTAGTAATTTTGCTCTTAATGTCAGAATAGCATTAATCAATTAATTACTCCTTTTTTAAGTGCTTCAAAAATCATTAATTTTTAGATAAATTTCCTTTCATTAATATAGTACATAAATCTAAAAATGTTGAAAAAATTATCTTCATATTCTTCCAAGTTAGAAGATTCTAATTTCTCACTTGTTTTATTATAAAGTTTCTATATGTATTTCCAAATTATAGTCAAATGTCATAATACCAACTCAAATTCCCTTTCTCAAGATTTCAAAGATGCTTCTGACCAGTCTAATTCTTTATGACATAAGTGGAGTGGAATGAAAATGAATTAATAACCTTAACCCATTTGTGCTTAAATATCAGTTGCAAATATAAATCCATATGGCCATGAGAACACAAGGCTATCCCTACGCCCCCACTCCCAGAGCTTTTGAAGAGATTGGTGTATATGAGGGGCTTTGATATTTTAGCTTGGAAGGAAGCATGGTGAGTATGAGAGAGAGAAAGGTTGGTATGTTGGAAAGAAATCAAAAATTGGTTATATAAATATGGGGAGTTAATTAAGATTGAAAGCCTACTGGGTCCTGTAGTTCATGTCTTCATCCTCTAAGCATGAGGAATCTATTGACTGGGTAAAAACTGCAGAAAGACACAGTCTGGTGTATGTTTTCAGGGAATGCTTAAGGCTATCAATTGTTTGAAAGGGTGACAAGGTGAAAATACATTAATGAAAAGGCACAAGATGACTATAACATGGACCAGACTATGAGTGGAGGAGATGTAGATAACTAGGGTAGATCTTAAAAATGTTGAGGTGAAATGAATAGAATTTGGAGATGGAGAAATTATAAGGGATGGTGAAAAAGGGGAATTTAAAAATATCGATACAAGAAAGTCATTGGAATTTGGGTATAAAGAAGATGTGGCAAGGTAATTAAAAGAGGAAATTTTAAGATATTTATGTCAAAGACATTTGAGCCAGAGTGACTTTATCTTGAATACCAGCTAGAGAAGATGCGGATGGGACTTGCTGGGGTGCATTCCCAGGAGGTTAGGCATTCTTAGTCACAGGATGGAGATTGGCAGGCCTGGTATCACAAGATACGGGTTATAAAGATCCTGCTGAGAAACAGGATGTGGTAAAGAAGCTGGCCAAAGCCCACCAAAACCAAGATGGTGAAGAAAGGGACTTCTGGTCATCCTAACTGCTCATTATACACTAATTGTCATGCATCGGCTGCTAAAAGACACTCCCACCAGTGCCATGAAAGTTTACAAAAGCCTTGGCAATGTCTGGAATTTACCTTATATCGTCTAAAAAGGGGAGGAACCCTCAGTTCCTGGGAACTGCCTGTCCCTTTCCCAGAGAACTCATGAACATTTCACCTCTTGTTTACCATATGAACAAGAAATAACCATAAAAATCACCAACAAGCCGTCCTCTGTGCTGCTCTATGAAGTAGCCCTTCTTTTGTTTCTTTACCTCTCCAATAAACTTGCTTTCACGTTACTGTATAGACTCCCTCCAAATTCTTTACTGCATGAGATCTAAGAACCCCCTTTTGGGGTCTGGATGGGGATTCCTTTTTGGTAACATTAATACTAGCTTTCTGGTATACGCAACTTTAATGAATGGTGGGTGTTCCCCTGACATTAGAATTCTGGAAGTTATTGGCTTAAATCGGTGCCTTTGGTTTTGAATAGATTAAATTTGAGGTACATTTGAGACAGAAAATATATCAACTCCCACATTTAAGCTACAATGAGGAAGATAATGTTTTTAATCATGATTTTCAAATCCCATTAGCTTTTTTAATCTTTTATCTTTAAATAATATTTATGTATTCTTATTATTTTCTCAAGTTATGTATTGAATGACAGTTTTCTGAATTCTGACACTAAAAGTCCCAATTATTTTGATGAATCTTGGCAATGTCTTTTTTGTCTCTTTATTCCTATAATTTCTATTTATAATTTATACTTTTTAAAATACACAACATTTAGGAAGACTTGGTGTAGCTTAGTTGACTACGCTATTGTTGGATGAAATAATTTAAACATAAATTACTTTTCTAAAGTTCTCAAAGTCATCAAAATATTTTAATTTTCTAAAAATTATTTTTAGGTCTGATAATTATAAAAACGTATAGTGATAAATCACCAATGTGCATTTCCTTATATTTTACATACCGTTTTTAAATGCATGGTGCAGAAGTAAATACGATTTAAAAATGGTTTTCTGGTCACATAGCTAATAAGCAAATATTTTTCAACTATCCATAAATTACTAAAGCTTCTAATGAACAGAACTACCTTAAACACTGTACTTATGTACCTGAAATAAACGTTCATTGATTTTTTCTAATTCCAAGCAATCCTGGGTTCTCCGCGTTTCTCAAAATTGCTTTTGCAGCTGTGGCCAACACAGCCCTTGACCTACAGATTCCCCAGAGCACCCTTTTAGTTCTGGTTTTCCTGGAACTTGAGAGGATTTGTATTGCAATCATGTATTCTGTTTACTGCAGACATGCACATCAACAGATATAAGTGGTGTGTGAGCCCCAGTGAAACCTGACACTTACTATCACACCCTCGCCAGTGCTAAGAAATTCAGGAGCTCCGGCTATGTGTGTGTATTGTGTTGTATATTAGGAAGCATGGTGGTAGGAGGGACAGAGGATGGCACCAGCTGGGATTAAGGTCTTGTGGTGCCTCTTGCTCCACTGGAGTCTCCTGCACATGACTTTCTGTCAGCAGCACCTCATCCACGCCATTCTGCAGATGTTTGCTGTACTTAGAGCTCAGGCCTTGGCATACCTACATAACTAGAAAAATTAAATTAATATTTTATGACAGATGGGGTTGTCAGTGAACTTGGATGGAAGCACAGACATACACCATTCACACAGAATGGTAATAAATAGCCTACGGTATCCTAACACATTGTAGGGGGAAAAGTCCCAACATTTTATAAACCATTAGAAGCATAACTTAGGAGACTGCATCCTCTCTTACAATGAGAGGTGATGCCACTCAGCCCTCACATCACGATAATCATTAAAACTAAGATTATCCTCTCCCCTCCCCCCAAAAAATAATTCTATACAAACACACACTCACTTGTAACAGCAAACTTTGCTTTGAAGATAGTTTGTCTGACACTTTTCAGCAAGTTAAGAAATTTGTAAAATCAATGAAAAATAAGAGGTTGATGATTACAGAAAATTAGAAAACTATGTCTTTTGTTACACGAGCTCTTAATCATGGAAATATAGTAGAAATATATATATATATATATGTATGTATGTATATTTAGTCTATGGATACTTGATTCCTTGACCTGCATGTATCTCTTTCTTATCCTGACACAGATTCTGACAGAGCTCAGAAATATACATGGATTGATGACATGAGTGAAAACTATAAATTTTACTTCTAAGTCGCTCATGGGAAATGGCTAAGTTAAGCTAATTAACTTAACACAATACCCCACGTACATATCATTTCCTTTTTGGTGCAAACACTTACAAATATATTTTTAAGTATAATTTTCGAGTATACAATATATTGTTATTAACTATAGTCACCATGTTATGCAATAGATCTCTTGAACTCATTCGTCCTATCTTCTTGAAACTTCACATCCTTTCACCAACACTCCTCAATCCCTTCCCTCCCCAACCACCATTCTCTGCTTCTATGAGTTCACCTTTTCGTATTCTACATCTAAGTAGCTCATACAGTATTTGCCTTTCTATGTTTGCCATATTTTGGTTAATGTCTTCCAGGTTCATTCACATTGCTGCAAAATGACAGAAGTTCGCTATTTCTAAAGGCTGAATAGTATCCCACTGTGTAAACGTACCACATTTTCTTGAACTATTTATCCATTGATGGACATTTAGATTGATTTCGTAGCCTGGCTTTTGTAAATAATGCTGCTAGGGACATGGGAGTGAAGATATTTCTTTGATATACTGATTTTATTTCCCTTGTGTGCATACTCAGTAGTAAAATTTCTGGATCACATTATAGTTTTATTTTAATTTGACAAATCGTCCTACTGTTTTCTATAATGACTGTATTCATTTACATTCTCATCAAGAGTATACAAGGGTTCCATTTTCTCCATATCCTTGCCAACATTTCTAATCTATTATTGTTTTGTTATTAACTATTTTAACAGGTGTGGCATTTTGTTTTTGATTTGCTTTATCTGAGGATGAGTGACTGAGCAATGAATGATGTTGGAAAAACTGGACGTAGACATGTGGAAGAATGAATCTGAACCATTATCTCACACCACATATGAAAACCAACTGAAAACGGATTGAAGACTTCAGCATAAGACCTGGAACCATAAAAGTACTAGAAGAAAACAGGGAGAAAAGATTCTTGACATTGATCTGGGCCATGTTTTGGATATAACATCAAATAAAAAGATCTGTACAGGAAATAAACAATCCACAGAGTAACAAGACAACCTATGGTATAAGAAAAATATTTGTAAAGTATACCTCTAATAAAGACTTAATATTCAAAAATATGATGAATTCAAATAACTCAATAGTAAGAAAATAAATAGCCCAGTTAAAAACTGAACAAAGGACCTGAATAGACATTTCTCAAGAAAGACAAACAGATAATCAACCGTTATTTTTTAAAATACCAGGTTTTTGTTTGTTTGTTTGTTTGTTTGTTTTTTGTTTTTTTGGTTTTTTTTGCTTCATGCACAGTGCCCACACTGACCTAATAAGAAAAATAGTAAAAACTTTCTACTGTCAAAATTGTAACTTTTACAAATCATCTTAAAGTCCATTGGGAGCAAAATTGCTAATGAATGGAATCATTTAACATGCACTTTCAAGAAAGCAGGCAATTGACTGGTGCGGTTCTCACTTTCCATTTACTTCTAAAAGCAGTTAGAGCTCCATCTTCCTTTAAATTCTTATTACGTCTTAAAACACTGAGCCAATATTTATTATTCCTTTGATAGTGTATGTTGAAAATAAAATGCTGAATTTAGAGCTATTTAAAAATTTAGGAGCAATGGAATATACTTCTTCTCCATGTACTGCTATTTACTTTAAACTAAGAACCCTTCTGTAAATTTCTTTTTACATCTACTCCTTAGTTTCTATACCTTTCCTGAAAGTGTTTAATGGATTTTAAGACACTTCAAATTCAAAATTCAGGGGAAAAGTACGTATTTTTGCATTGAGCAAAATTTGACGCCTCCAGAGTACTTCTCAAGATTAGATTTTTAGACATAACACTGCCACACTGTTCTAAAGCTTAAAACCAGGAGAAAGTCTTTTATTTTTTATTCTACATTGATGTATATGTATGTATGTGTGTGTGTACACGTGCACACATGTGTGTGTTTAAGAAGAGGTTACATGGAATTATTTACACCTCACTTTCAGCAGAGGTCCTAAAGGACATTAAGCAAAACAAGAGTTACCAGGTGCTTCCATATTTCCCAATGACATGCTCCCCCACCAAAGTGAACCTCGCAAGGTGGTCCGCCCAACCTGTTCTTGAGACCCTTAGCTGATCATCAACTTGAGTATACAAAAGCATTGAGCAGAGACATCAAGAGAAGTTTCTTTTAGGAAAGTTGTTGGAGTGATTTGAGTTCAGGGGAGTCATTTGCTTTTTTTCCTAAGTTTGGTAAGGTCCTGATATTTCTCACCTAAGCAGTGCTTAACAGGAAGAGAAATAGAGAAAGGTTGGAACTGTAGCTACCTCAGATGGCAAAGCAGGGAGAGGGACCCTTTGTGGAAGTAGCTGCATGTCTGCCATTTGGTGAAATGAGAGTGCATGCATTCTCACGGGACCAGGAGCTGCCACATGCACTGTGCAGGCAGGAGCATCTTGTCTGGACTGTCATTATATCCCACATGGACTAGGCATCACCAGCTGCCACTACCATAGTGTAGAATTCAAACAGGTTTGTACAAGGTTACTATATAATGTAAATTCCCAGGAACCCAATAAAATATAAGATACCATGAAATAAATGGCAATATAAAACATACAACAAACTCAGAGAGCAGAGTTGTTCAAACATAGTGCCCCTCTTCTTGACTCTAATTTCTCTCCCAGAGGTGAGGCAAACAGGGGAGGGGTGCCTGATGTGAGCGACATCCACAGACCATAAGGGACAACCAACTCTGCATAGCTGGGGAAAACCAAGTGTCCACCTGGAGAATACACCTAGAGAAAAACAGGAATTGATGGGTGATTCTACTCATCTATTCATTCAATTAATAATTGATTACATTTTTGGTACTAGGGATATGATACTGTGCAAAAAGCAATTTATGATCTAGATAGGTAAACTATCATTAATTAAACGAGATAACAAATAAATGAATAATTGTTATTCGTTTAAAAGTTATGAGTGAGAGATGTGTATAGTGAGAGAAACTAGAAGGGTTGGGGGAAAATAATTTGATATATGAAGAAAAAGAAACGATTAACTAGGAAAGGAAAAAAGAAAGAGAATATTCCAGAAAGAGGAAAAGCATTACCGAATATTTTGTGGTGGAAGGAAACAAAGAGGGTTCATAAAAATAAAAGTCCAATGTAATGACATTGCAGAGTACAGTTTCACAGATATGTGTAGGCTAGATCATTTATATAGAAAGAAAACACATAAATACAATTTCTTCTGACTGATAAAACATATATCAGTCCTGGTTTCTAATATTTCCTATTCTGTTATTTATTGGATTTACAATGCATCGTTTTGGCTTTTCAAAGGTGATAGAAAGGTTGTAACTAAGGACAGAAAGGTTGTTTTAGCAAATTTTGTTTTTAATCTAAAAAGCTATCATATTGTCCTCTAATAATTTCCAGTCTCAACAGCATAACTCACAGAAATTGGAAATTGTAGGATTTAAGGCTACTCTGTGTCATTACAGGCTTATACTTGACAGGCAAAAGTAATACATTAACATACAAAGAAATGAGGGTAAAATGAATGTTTCATACAAACAAAAGCAATCTCAAAGAAGAGAATATAGCAGAAAACACCATCAAAATCTGTGCAGTTCTTTCGTTAAGACTGTCAAATAAATTTTCGCTGAGAGAGAGATTGCTTTTTGTTTTGGCTTTTGTGGCAGAGTCGGTTTCATCTGTTTGCGTGTTGGTTTTCTCCTTGGATTTAAAACTAAACCTGGCCAGTGATCTACATTTTTGCTTTAAGTGCTACCATTTAGGAATTTCAAAGTATTAGCATAAGCTTCCACATGGAAGTATAAATAATTCACGGTGTGTGTGGTTTGCATTATCTCATAGGGAATAGAAAGTTGGCGTGCATCAAAGGTGAGAATAGTGATTAATTATTGTTAAAATGCCAAATGAGAAAGCCTTTCCCTGACAAAGCAATCTGTGCCCAGACAAACTGCTTGGGTGGTTTGATGGACAGACCAAAGTGGCATAATTCTTTTTAGTTTCTGATTCAGAAAAGAAAAATGTGGTATGGGGGATCCATGCAGCCAGTGGGCCCTGGATACTGGGAGGATGTCCTTAATTGACCTCGACATCTGCAGCACTGTAATACGCAAGCACTCAACTCTGATAGCTTGTGATAGATTGTTGAACTACAGGAGGCATTCCAGGGAGACTCTGCATGATTAATAAACATTAAGAGCTTTTCATGTGGTAGAAACCATCTAATTTCTATTTCTGAAAGGTCATGGTTCAGCATTTTTAATGCATGCTTTAAGTTTATTTTTTCATAACAAGTGTTTGTGGGGAGGGGGTGGGTGAGTGTCTTGTAGTATGTTTAAACAAATAATTTTCACTGTAGGTTTCTCTGATCTCTTAGTTTTGAGAAACCTGAAAAATGACGCACAATATGGATCATTTTCTTTGCAGTTAGATTAGTACTATATGATGCCATTCATATATATTTTAAATAATTTTTAAAAACTATTTAAAATGAGGGAATGGGTGGAGCACTGAGGATTTTTAAGGCAGGGAAACTGTGCTGTAGGTACCCTAGTGGTGGATCCATGTCATTTTATTTGTCTAAATTCATAGGATGCACAAAATCAAGAATGCACCCTATTGTAAACTATGGACTTTGGTGATAATAATGTGTTGGTGGAGGTTCTTCGATTGTTCCATCCTGGGAGGGTATGTTGGTAGTGAGAGAGGCTGTCTGAGAGAGGGAGTACAGAGTATAGGGGAAATCTCTGTGATTTCTGCTCAGTTTCGCTGGGCTCTAAATTAAAAGTTGCTTAAAAAAACTTCTTTAAAAATGAAGTCTATTTAAAAAATAGGTTTTCTTGTGTTTTTGTCAATGACTGTTTTGGGAGTTCAGAACAACTGGCCAAGTGTGTGAAATATAAAAATAATTCTCAAACACTGATTACGGCAGACTGTTTTCAAAGACGGCCACAGTGATTCCTTCCAGCTCCACATACGCAGGCTTTTGCAATAAGATTTCTCCCATCAAGGAATGGAGTCTAATTCCCATGCTTTAACCCTGGTCTCATGACTTGTTTTGACCAATAGAACACAACAGAAGTGCTACACTGGGAGTGCTGAACCTTGACCTCAAAAAGACTTAAATCTTCCATTCTGCCTGCCTGCATGTTACCTACCATGTAGGTAGGTAACATGATATGAGGAAATCTTGCTTAGCCTCTTAAAGATAAGAGATCATTTGGCAAGTGAGAACGCTAGAGGATGGGCAGCACCAAGCTCTAGGCATGTGACAGACACCACTGTGAACCACCTAACCCAAGTCCACTCACCAGCTGGCTGCAACTTCAGGAGCGACCCCAGGCAGACCAGCCAAGAGCTGCCCCATTTGTCTGGGCCCAAATCACTGAGCAACACTCATGAGCTGATACGATGATTGATGTTATAAGCCACCGAGGTTTTTGTCTCTGTGTTTTGTTCTTTCAGCAATAGATAATTGATATATCCTGGTACATTCTCTAATCAAATTACAAATTAGAGTTTTTATAATGAACCATAAAAACTTGTTCATTTCTATAGTTTAGACAGCTCCTTAGTATGAATTCACAATTTTAAAAACAGACTTTTTATAAAAATATTTTTTATTTATTCTTTGCAAGGAGAGCACTTTGTTCTTTTTTTCCCCCTGATTTCTTCTTTTTATTTTATTTTACTTTTAAATTTTGCTTTAGGTTCTTGGATACATGTGCAGAACGTGCAGGTTTGTTACACAGGTATACATGTACCATGGTGGTTTGCTGCACCTATCAACCCATCATCTAGGTTTTAAGCCCATCGTGCATTAGCTATTTGTCCTAATGCTCTCCCTTCCCTTGCCCCCCACCCCTCAACAGGCCCCGGTGTGTGATGTTCCGCTCACTGTATCCATGTGTTCTCACTGTTTGACTCCCACTTATGAATGAGAACATCTGGTGTTTGGTTTTCTGTTCCTGTGCTAATTTGCTGAGAATGATGATTTCCAGCTTCATCCATGTCCCTGCAAAGGACATGAATCATTCTTTTTTATGGCTGCATAGTATTCCATGTAGTATACGTGCTACATTTTCTTTATCCAATCTATTGTAATCTGCAAGGAACTTACACAAATTTACAATAACTCTTTTTTCTATTCCCTTCCCTCATCACAATCCCTGTCCTCACCCCCAGGCAACTAACAACAAACATCACAGGTAACTAGGAGGAGAGCAAGGAAGGGAGTCCACCTAGACAGACCTAGAACAGATTCAAAACAGTTAGGCAATATTTCCAATATTGCACGTAGATCTTGGCAACACTCTACTGACAAACATTCTTTGGAAAATAATCTACTTTTTTGCTCTTTTTTTTTAAAAAAATATTTTAACTTTCATTTTAGCTGAAAGGTGTACGTGCAGGTGTGGTATATAGGTAAACTTGTGTCTGAGGGTTCGTTGTGCAGATTATTGTGTCACCCAGCTATCAATCCTAGGACACATTTTTTTTTTCTGATCCTCTCCCTTCCTCCAACCTCCTGTAGGCCCCACTGTCTGTTGTATCTGCCCCTCTATGTGTCCACATGTTCTCATCATGGAGCTCCGACTTCTCACTTGTAAATGAGTACATGTGGTATTTGGTTTTCTGTTCCTGCATTAGTTTGCTGAAGATAATAGCCTCCAGATCCATCAGTGTTCCTGCAAGGGACATGATCTTGTTCTTTTTATGACTGCATAGTATTCCATGGTGTATATGTACCACATTTTCTTTATCCAGTCTATCACTGATGGGCATTTAGGTTGATTCTATGTCTTTGCTATTGTGAATAGTGCTGCAATGAATATATGCATGCATGTGTCTTTATGGTAGAATGATTTATACTCCTTTGAGTATATTCCCAGTAATGAGATTGCTGGGTTGAATGGCATTTCCATTTTTAGTTCTTTAAGGAATTGCCACACTGCTTTTCACAGTGGTTAAACTAATTTACACTCCCACCAGCCATGTAAAAGCAAAAAGCAGACTTTCAATAGGCTTACAAAATTAACAACTCTCACTCTTGTTCTACTTAGGTGAGGGTTTATCAGTAAAAATAAAGTCTAATAAATCCAACTTTACAAATAAATAATTAATTGCCAATATTGCTCTTTCTTTATTTATCTTCCAGAATTTCTGTCATCCACACTTTAATTATCTTTCTAGATTTAAATTTAAATAAAATTTTAAAATTATAGAGAATCATTTAGTGCTTTCTTTAAAAATCTAAATTTTTTTCAATAATAGAGTTAAGAATAAAATCTTCTCTCCCAGCACTTTGGGAGGCCGAGACGGGCGGATCACGAGGTCAGGAGATCGAGACCATCCTGGCGAACACGGTGAAACCCCGTCTCTACTAAAAAATACAAAAAACTAGCCGGGCGAGGTGGCGGGCGCCTGTGGTCCCAGCTACTCGGGAGGCTGAGGCAGGAGAATGGCGTAAGCCCGGGAGGCGGAGCTTGCAGTGAGCCGAGATCGCGCCACTGCACTCCAGCCTGGGCGACAGAGCGAGACTCCGTCTCAAAAAAAAAAAAAAAAAAAAAAAAAAAAAAAAAGAATAAAATCTTCTCAACAACTTGTCTTTTCAAAAACTTCTTCACTCATTCATCACCCCAATACCCTAGGGAATCAAGAAATGGTCATGAAGACAAACAGTAGTTTTCAGAAACTAGTTTTTCAGTATAAGCATTTTCTCATATATTTTGTATCATCAGAGAAAATGTATTTATATTGGTTTTTTAAGAGATCAACTAAATTTTTAAAAAGTTATTTGAAATGTGGCTGAATGTTGAGCATCACTGCAATTTTTTAAATAAGGAGCCTCCTGACAAACTGCATTACAAGTTTGATATAATTATTCTATATTATATCCATTAGTGATACCTTCATTTTAATGAAAGATATTTGCATACTTCATTTAGCTTCTCAGAAATTATGGAACTCTACAACCTGCCTTTAGGCACATCATTTATTTTTCAAAGACAGCACCACAGAATTCAGATTCCTTGCTCAAGAACAGGTAAATATTTGTTTCCCCAACTCATTCTGATGAAGTGGTCAGTCATCTTTGGACATTAGTGATACAAGCAAACGTTATCACAATATTATTAGCTCAGAACTTGGAAAGTCACAAGTCCACTTTGAATCTACGTTTTGCCATTAACTAAGTCCACTAACTTACTATACATTGAAACACATACTTAAATCATCTATGGTTGCCTCATCTGTCAGGCTAGCCTTGATGCTAATTCTGAGGATTTCTGATCATCCTTATAAGTTATCTATGCCTGATACATAACTGTTTAATAAGCCATGGATATTATAATGATTTTATAACAGTACTCTAGCAGGCAGGGGCAGTATCCACCCCTCACAGTCCCGTCCAGTTGCATCTTCAGAATTTATGTGGTCGGCCCCATGAGGATTGCTCCAGTTTGATAAAGTTCTGTCATGTCTGCTACTCTTCTCAATTTGTCAATATCTCACAAAAGTCCCCAAATGAATGATGAATGAACTGTTGGTGCTGATTCAAAGAAAAAGACCCACAAATCAAGCAGTCAGACACTCATCTGCCTTCCTGTAGTTAGGGTTTTCTCAGGAGAGAGAAATTTCTTTGAACACCGGAGTCAGCAATTGACAAAGACATATTCCCAAATGACACTTTGCTACTTCATCATCTTTAAATATTAAATGTTTCTTAATTTAATAAGAAAGGGGAGTTGAGCTAAACCTGTCCCTGAAACCATCCTAGAGAAGCACCTGCCAGCAGCAAAGCTGTAGAAATGAATAAATAAGATTAAACAACTATGGGAAATATGTTTAGAGAGGAGAATTCAAATAACATAAACTATAGTAAGTAAAAATACAAATGTTTTCAGTATGAACTAACTAAATAACGTTTTTAGATTCAGGTATTGAGAAGAAATGAGGGCTGATAGAGGGATTGTGAGTTTGCTAATTTTCCATTTAACACAGTGGGAGTCAGTATCTTCAGTTTTAATTTAAGAAAAAGATTAAAAAGCCAATTAAATATATTTATTAATGTAGCCATTAGATTCAGTAAAAATAACTTGAATTGTTCAAGTAAGCATAAGAAAAATTTTAAAAAATATATTGAAAAATAATATATAAAGGAAGCAGAAGTATAAGAAAACAAAAACACAACGTAATTGAAGAAAATATCTTAGAAAAATGTCTCTGGTTTCAATAAATGTGAGCATAATCAAAATACTTTGTTATTTATGACAAATATAAACAAAACAGACCAAGACTGGATCATAAAAAAACTGCTAACTCTACTAAAAATAAAATTTACCTAAAGTTGAAAGTAAATATATGAAAATTAAAGCAGAATTATCCCATCAGTTGCACGCAAATTAAAGTCAAATAAAGTTTAAATAGCAAAAAATAAATAGGTATATAGATGTTCTAAAAGACATACTCATCTATATACATTTAGATGATATATAAAGTGTTATCTACTGAAAAAGAGCAAACTTTTATTTTAATTACCCATAAATTACAAAAATTTACTATATGTTAGGTCAAAAAGCAAAAACATCAATACATTTCATAATGTAAAAATAAATCAGCAATATGCTTTGAGTTAAATTTTAAAATATTAATATTAAAAAGAAGCAAAACAGTAATTATGTGTAACTATTCTTTGTAATATTTGAGTCAAAGATTTAAATTAAAATATAATTTGAAACTTTAGAAAATTTCATTGATGGAATCATATGACACAGTGAATGCAGGAACAAGGAAGGAATGTAAATAAATTCATTAATCAGTAAGTTAAAAATTAAATCACTAATCAAATGAGATAAAGTTGAATAAAATTATTAATAATGTTGAGGACAAAAATCAGTTAGTACAGACATTAACAGTTGAACTTGCAAGTATAGTCAGCAAATAACTTTTTGGAAAATGCTTAGGTGGCCGAGACGGGTAAATCACATGAGGTCAGGAGTTTGAGATCATCCTGGCCGACATGGTGAAACCCCATCTCTACTGAAAATACAAAAAAAAAAATTAGCCAGGCATGGTGTCAGGTGCCAGTAATCCCAGCTACTCAGGAGGCTGAGACAGGAGAATCATTTGAATCTGGGAGACGGAGGTTGCAGTGAGCTGAGATCGCACCACTGCACTCCAGCCTAAGCGACAGAGCAAAACTCCAGTATCATAAAAAAAGAAAAGAACATGTATAGGAATATCAGATTGTCCTTTAAATCTGGCCCTCCATGTTTTTGATTTAGTTGTTGACTTAAGTTAAAATAGATGGAGCAACTCAGTAAATAAACATGAACAAATATAGACATAAAGGAATAAATTAAAACAAGAAACCTGTCTTTCTGGTGTTAAACATGTGTTTAAGGATAATTAGAAAATGCATAGAATGTGATAAAGACCTATATCAGCAATCGAGGAAATCAGAACACATGATAAGAGGAATGTGATATTTAAGAAAAAATAAAGGAAACCCGAAGTTAAGAGAGGAAATGCTACAAGGACCCTAGAGAATTGGGAGGCATCTGGCACCTATAGCTTCAGAAAACATTAAAAACAGCCAGAAACCTAGCCAGGTTGGCAAAAATAAACAAATAAACAACAAATACATCTCATACTAACAGCCTTTTAATTTCAATTCCTATTTCTTAATACATGATGTCTGGCTTTTAACAACAAATTATAAGGCATACTAAATGACAAAAAAACAAAAAACAAAAAACAAAAACAAAAACCCACAACTTGAAGAAACTGGGTAAGCATCAGAACCAGACTAAGGACAGAGACGTTAGGTTTAAAAGACCTGGAAGTTAAAACAACTATAATTTATATGCTAATACTTCTAATGGAAAGAATGGAAAATGCAAGGACAGATGATTAATCTAAGTAAGGATATGGAAACAAAAAGAAATGCTAGAAATCAAAATCACTGTAACAGAAATAAAGAGTTGTTTTGATGAACTCACTGCCAAATTGGACATGCCAAAAGAAAGAAATAGTGAACTAGAAAAAATGTCAATAGAAACTTCCAAAATTGAAATGCAAAGAGAAACAAGGATGAAAAAGAACAGAATATTCAATAACTGTGGGCCAATTACAAAAGATGTAATATATGCATATTGGGAACATCAGAAGAAGAAATAAGGTGAGGAGCAGAATAAGTATTTGAAGCAATGATGAGGGAGAATTTCTCAAAATTAATCATAACCCAAAACCACAGATTCAGGATGTTCAGAAAACACCAAGCAGGATCAGTAACAAAATATCTACACTTAGGCATATCATTTTTAACCTGTGGAAAACCAAAGACCAAAGACAAATCTGTAAAAGAAGCCAGAAAAACAAAACAAAATACTATTGAGGAACAAGAATAAGAATTACATCAGACTTTCACAAACCATGCAAACAAGATCAGAGTGAAGTGCAATCTTTAAATTGTCGAAAGAAGAAAAAAGTCTTGAAAATTCTATCCAGAGAAAGAAACCTTCAAAAGTGAAGAAGTAATTATTCATCACCCGCACAAATGCTATTCAAGAAACATTAAAATTTCTTCAGGAAGATGAAAAATAATATTTGTCAAAAACTCAGATATACGTAATGAAATGAAGAGTATTAGAAAAGGCATAAAGTTAAAATAAAATATTTTCACTGTTTACTTATCTAAAAGATAATTCTTTTGTTAAAGCAATAGCAGTAACAATGCATTGGTGATGTCAGCATATAGGTAGGTGAAATGGGTGACATCGACATAAGAAAAGGGAGAAAGGAATTGGGAATACTCTGTTATAAAGTGTATGCAAACAAACAAAGCAGCATATCATTAATTGAAGGTGGAATTTGTTTTAAAAGTTTATTGTAAACTCTGAAGAAGCCATTCAACCTTTTCCTAAAGAAGTAAAATCAATATGCTAAGTGAAGAGACAAAATGAAACTATAGAAAATGCTAAATTGAAGGCCGGGCGCGGTGGCTCAAGCCTGTAATCCCAGCACTTTGGGAGGCCGAGACGGGCGGATCACGAGGTCAGGAGATCGAGACCATCCTGGCTAACACGGTGAAACCCCGTCTCTACTAAAAAATACAAAAAACTAGCTGGGCGCAGTGGCGGGCGCCTGTAGTCCCAGCTACTCGGGAGGCTGAGGCAGGAGAATGGCGCGAACCCGGGAGGCGGAGCTTGCAGTGAGCTGAGATCCGGCCACTGCACTCCAGCCTGGGCGGCAGAGCGAGACTCCGTCTCAAAAAAAAAAAAAAAAAAAAAAAAAAAGAAAATGCTAAATTGAAATGAAAGAAAAGAGAAAAATAAAGATTATGAAAAACAAAGAACAAGTGCTGCAAATAGAAAATAATTATGCACATGGTGGATATTAACCCAACTACATCAATAATTTTTTAAATGTAAGTCATATAATCTCACCAGTTAAAAGTTGGAGACTGTTGGGGTGAATTAAGAAAAAAAGACCCAACTCTATCAATAGAAATCTGGAGTGGCTGTATTATTTTTAGACATGTTGATGTCAGAACAAGGGAAATTGTAAGAGATAAAGGAGGAAATTACAGAATGATGGAGTCAATTCTCCAAGAAGACAAAACAGTCCTAAATGTGTGTGAACCTAACAGTGTTAAAATATATGAAACAAAACACAGAAGTGAAAGGAGAAATATAGAAATCTGCTAACAGAGGTGGAGACTCACAACACCCTCTTTCAGTAGTTGATAGATAAGGCAGACAGAAAATCAATAAAGATACAGTTAATGTGAAAAGCGTCATCAATCAATTGCATTTAATTGACATTTATAGAATACTCCTTCCAACAACACCAGAACACAAATTCTTCTCAAGTTTGCATGGAATATCCATCAATATAGGCCACATTCAAGGCCATAAAATAAACCCTAACAAACATACAAAAATAGAGATAAAATAAAGTATGTTCTCAGACCACAATGGGATTAAACTATAAAATAATGACATAATATAGCTGGAAAATCCTCAAATACCTAGAAATTAAACAACTTAGTTTCACATAAGATATATAGGTCACAGGAGTCTCAAAAGCAATTAAAATGTTTTGAACTAAATGAAAATGCAAATATATGAAAATTGTGGGATGCAATGAAGTAATACTTAGAAGCAAACTTATAGCAATAAAGGCATACATTATATAAGCAGAAATCTAAGATCAGTAACCTGAATTTCCATCTTGGAAAACTAGAGAAAGAAGAAAAATTTATGTCTAAAGCAAGCAGATTAAAAGGATTAGCAAAAATTAGAGCAAAAATCAATAAAATCGAAATAACTTACAGAGAAAATCAATGTAACTAAAAGACGGTTTTTTGAAAAGATCAGTAAAACTGATAAATGTCTATCTAGGCTAACAAAAAAAAGACACCAATTGCCAATATTGAAATGAAAAAGAGGTAATAACCATCGATCCCGTGGACATTAAAATGATATTGAAGAAACACTACAAATAACTCTATTCCCACAAAGTTAATGAACTAGATGGAATAGAACAAATTCCTTGTTCTACACACTACCAAAAGTCACACAAAGAAAAAGATATGAGTAAGCCTATGTCTATTAAATCAATAATTAGCAACTTTCCAAAACCAAAATGACAAAGCCCAGTGACTTTACTGGTGAATTACCAAACATTTAAGGAAAAAGCGATACCAATTCTCTGTAATTTTTTTCAGAAAATAGAAGTGGTAACAATTTCCAACTCATTCTACACGTCAGAATCTTCTATATGGTATGGATGATAGTTATGCAATTCAGCATAATTATATGTTTAACTTACCATAGAAATATGTATCGATATGTGTATAGAGAAATATTAATAGATGTGTGTATATACACAAGTTAATATACCAACTTATATCTCCTTTTGTTAGCAGAGAAAGGCTGGAAACAAAGACACCTCACTAGATATGACAACACCAGATGACCAGATGCTGGTTCCTTGGCAAAATGGCAGATTCTAGGCATGAGGCAGGAAATATACAAGATAAGCCTAGAACTTCTTATAGTTCCAAAAGTAAGAAAATGTTCAAAGCACATAGCAACTAAAATTTAAAAAAAAAAAAAAAAAAACCCTCCAGAATTTGGGAGAGATATGAACGGGATTCAGGACTTTACTGAAAAAAACACCCATTGGCTAAATCTAGAACAATTTGGGCAAAAATAAAGTAGTATTGGATTATAATTCAAGGGAGAGAATAAATATCCATAAAACCTTATTGATATGAGTGAATGATTCAATGTATAATAAATGGAGGAGAACAGACAAATCTCCCACACAAAACGTTCCAAAGGGAGTAGAGCAGAACCTTCTACTTTCTACAATTCTTGTAATGTGGGCTGTGCACAGTGACTTCCTTCCCAGGAGGACAGTATGAAAAGGCTGGGGAGTCACCTTACAGTGGAGAAACCTGGAAAATACTGCCTCAGCCAGGTGATCGCTTCAACATCAGCAGTGCTAAGTCATGTGATTAATATGCACCTTTCATATAATGTGATGAAAACAGCAGTTTACCTATGTTATCTTGCTGCCCAGAACACATGACCCCACTGTAACCATGAGACAAACATCAAATGGTGATAGAGGAACATTTTACAAAATACCAGACTAACACATGTCAAAACTGTCAAGATCATCAAAAACAAGGATGCCCTGAGAAACTGTCACAGCCTAGAGGTGTCTAAGAAAAGATGGTGACTAAATGTAATGTGCTATCCTGGATGGGATTCTGGACACTAGGTTAAGAAGATGTAAAGATATAATTGATTACACTTAATAAATTGGTATTGGTTTTTTAATCAGGCAAATGTACCATATTCATACTGATGTTAAATGGTGAATAAGTGGGGAACCGAGTGTGTGGTAAATGAGAACTCTGCACTACCTTTGCAATGTTTTTCAGAACTGAATGATGAGGCTGAGTATCATGCAAGTCCACAGGAGATGGCATTTCATGGGCTATTTCTTAATCTGTCCTTTATATAGATTAATGGCATAAAGGCCACATGGTTCAACAGCCGTCATTTTACAGGGTGTAGAAGTTAAATCAGGATGTCCTGACTTGAGCTTTGCTAATAGTCTTATTTAATCACCGCCCCCCCCAATCTTTCAATTGACAATAATATGTATGTAGAAGAAACAGATTGAGAGGAGAGGGTTCAAGGTTATACTTCTTAAACCACACCTATTCTAGTGAAGTTTTGCTTCTTACTTAACCATCATCTGTTTTGAAATGAATGACATCTTATGGAATTTAACAAACTAGGAACTATCCTTGCTTAATTAAAAAGGCTCTGCATTTTTGAATAGAGTCCGATTAAGATTGTTCGGATGAGACAAGATTTTCTTCAAAATATAAAATTTGGTAACATATATTCAACTACTGATCATATTTTCAACTTTCTTTTTTTTAGAGATGGGGGCCTCACTCTGTCACGCAGACTGCATTGCAGTGATACTATCACAGCTCACTGCAGCCTCAAACTCCTGGGCTCAGAAGATACTCCCACTTTAACCTCACCAGCAGCTGGAACTATAGGCCGGGGTCATCAAGCCCAGCTAATTTTTTCTTTAAAAGAATTATTTTTTAGAGACAGGAGTCTTGCTATGCTTCCAAGGTTGGTCTTGAACGCTGGCCTCAAGCAATCCTCTTGCCGTGGCCTCTCAAAGTGCTGGGATTGCAGATACGAGTCACCACCCCCAGCCTCAATTTTAAGTCAACTTGGTGCATTATTATTTCCTCTTTGCCTGACAAACTATTTGGTTACATTTATGTTAAGTTTTTTCTTCTTGGGATTGGGCACCAGGTTGAAATGATATCTACTGTATAATTGTATAAACTGTATGTACATTTTTCATATATACAAATATATATACATGAAATGCCATACACATGGTTCTTTATGTTTCCAAATTCAATTAATGAATTAAGATCTGTATGACTTCAGAGTCATACAATTACTGATTTTCAAAATTTTTAATTTTGCCTAAGATGAGAACTGCTGTATTTTAGCACATTTATAAAGATAACTCAAAAACATATCAACACTAAATTATATTTTTGAAAACAAAATCCAATAACTGTTGAAAGTTTATTTAATCGTCACACATCGGGACAAATTTTTACATGCTGAAAACAGTTAAAATAAGATTGTCACAATATATTTTTTAAAATTGGCTTTTCAGTTAACATTAATTTACATTCTAAGAAATTGCTTAGTTAAGACAGAAAGTTTTCCAAACATCCAAACAGGTTTTCAAAAGTTTAGCAAGACAAATTTTGTATAAACTCAATAAATAAATAAAATATGTTTTTCTATAGAACTCTGGTTAGAAAAATTACTATTCATTATGTGAAATATTATTTTACATAGACTTTTTTTACTTACCTTGTACCTGATCCTAAAGTTATCTGATAAGTAATGCAGTAAAGTATAATTATTGCGATCAGACATATAGCTCTTTAAAAAATTTAATAGACACATCTGCAAATATGCAATTGAACTTGAATAGTTTTTAAGCTTTAAACTTCTATTTCAAAGAGTTGGGCATGAAGAAATAGAGAATGTTGAGTTTCATGAAAATCTCAATTCCCTTTCACACTTTTTTTTTAATAAATATAATTCTGAAACAAAACATAACTAGGAGATCCATACAGAAACTCTTAAGTTCAACTAGTGTCTCATAAACATGAAAGGACTACTTGTTCTCTAAGCCTCTAGTATTCAGGTCTGTGACAACTCTTTTATCACATAGATACAGAAAAAGCTTCTAACAATTTCTGAGCAAAAAGATTGTTGGACCAACAATGAAAAAGAAAAAAAACAAAATTTAATTTATGCATTTTCGGATATTTAAATGTATAAGAATATCAACTGTAATACAGGCTTACAGCTGCATTAATTAGAAAGCGATAATATCTTCATTATATTATGTATTTATCATAAAATGATTGTTTTATACTGCATCCGTGTCATTTTTCTGTAGAAAATAGTTCAGAAATAAAAATACATTATTCAATTGAGTATAATAGTGTATGCTATAGAGTATGGTAATATTCTAGGCTATAAAGAATAATTCTCTAGCCCTGAAGCAACAGAAAATAAGCTGCTTTAGATAAGCAAATAAAAAATGGATTCTTACTCTCTTATTCTTGAAGCACATCACTAATCTAAAAAATAACTAGCAATAGCTAGTAAAATTCAAACTGATCTTTGCTGGTGGAAATGGAAAATGAGGTTTTGAAGAAGGAATGTCTAAAATAAGCATAGAAATCACAGGACTTCACTGCAATTCAGAGACAAAAGATGCTAATTTTTGGAAAGAGGCAATTGCTAAAAAGTACTTGCAGAAAATAACTCGTCTTTATGTAAGTTTTACTTTCTAACTAGCACAGTTTTGTTTTGCTTGTTTTTAGTTTTTTGACTCTTCAAAGTACAGGTGCTGTGCACCTGTGGGCCTGATAATTACCTGTCCAGTGGAATATGAAGGAACAGATACCAGAAACCTCTTATCGAGTTTAACCAACAGAGAGGTGCTGTGAGAGTTTAAAGGAAGTGATTCTACCCGGGTCTTCATCAGCTGCATGAAAATATATTCAGAATTATGGCACAGTGAAAGAAGAACAGTCCAACAGGCCCCCACGTGGATCTGAAATACGATTTACTCTCCAGAATCTGAGCAAATGCTTAACCTATCCGTGACTCAGTTTCTCATTTATATGATGGGGATCACAATACCCATAACTTGTGCTGTTTTCTATGAAATGCTGCTTCCCTGCATTGGTCCCAGTCTGTAAGACAAAGAAATTATACTTACAGGAAAGCTCTAGTTACAGGTTGAGAAGGGATCTGTCAGCAAAATAGCTTATGCTTTCCTATATTTATTAGGTTAAAATAGGGATAATGTCTTTATCTGGTTAGCTCTAGGCACTAACCATATATAAAGGAAAATAAAGTTACCCACCTGTGATCTCCATGATGTGAAAGTTTGATTTTTTGCTGTTAGGAGAGTAACAGTAACTGTAAGAAAAATACATCTTGGCATCTCTTGCCAGAATACTAGGAGCAGTAACTTACAAGACACCTGTGAGGTTGTGTGGAGTGTTGGATACCACAGCCTACACAGCCTTTGTAAGAGTGTCAGTGTTACTGGTTGAATGTTGGACTGAGGTTACTGGGAAATGACGTTGGAATAATACACATCCCACATGACAGTAAACATTTTTTTTGATTGATTGATGTAGACCTTGACAATTAAAATAGCTCAAGGGAGATTCAGAAGTGAGCAGACAGAGCCACACAAAAGATCATAATCTTAGGGCTTTCGAATGTCATTTCCAACTACATACATTGTTTTCAAACTATATGTTGTTTTCAAACAAATTCAGTACTATAAATTTTCCTCTAAGCACTGCTTTTACAGCATTCTACATGTTTAGATAAGTTATATTTTCATTTTCATTGTGTTTGGAATTTTTTTTTAATTTACTCTTGAGACTTCTTCTTTGACCCATGTGTTACTTAGACATTACTTTATTAATTTCCAAAATAGGTTTTCCAGCTATTTTCGTTATTGATTTCTAGATTTTGTTATGATCTGAGCATTTATTTTGTAAGATTTCTATTTTTGTAAATTTATTGTGTTTTATGTTCCTGAATGTTGTCTATGTTGGTGAATGTTTCGTGACAGCCTGAGAAGAATGGGTATTCTGCTGTTGTTTCGTGAAGTAGTATATAAATATCAACTATATTCAGCTGATTGATGGTGCTGTTAAGTTCAACTACATCCTTACTGATTTTCTATCTGCTGGATCTTCCATTTCTGTAGAGGAGTGTTGAGGTCTCCAACGACAATACCGAAATCATTCTTCCTCTGAAGTCCGCTTTGTCTGTACTGAAAATAGCTACTCCCACTTTCTTTTTATTAGTGTCAGTAAGTATTTTTTTCTTTATTTTTTCACTTTCAGTCTATCTGTGCTTTTATAAAGTGGGTTTATTGTAGACAATATAAAGTTAAGTCTTCTTTTTTTTTTTTTTTGCTTTTTTTTTTTTTCATTCACTCTGACAAGTTCTGTTTTTCTGTTGGTAACCACTGATGTTTAAAGTAATTATTAATTTAATTGGTTTATATCTCCCTTATTCGTTACTATTTTTTACTGTTTTCTATTTGCTACTCTCGTTTTTTTTTTTTTTTTTTTTCTTCCACTCTTTCCTTGACTTCTCCAGTTTTAATAATTTTATGGTTCTATTTTTCTCCTCTCTTAGCATATCAATTATACTTATTTAAAATATTTTTTATTGGATGCTATGCCTTTGCACTACACATTTACTATTAACCCAAGTTTCATTTCAAATAACGTTGTATCACTTCACCAGTCGTGAAAGTATCTTGGAATAGATTATTTCTAATCTCTCTCTTGCATCCCCTTATAACATTGCTGTCATTCATTTCATTTTCCATAAACTATCATCACTGAGAGTTTGAATACTATTAAAATCATGAGATTTTAATAAAACCATGAGAATAGAAAAACTAGAAGATGCTCTTTTACCCTGCTTCTTCCTTCTCTAATGCTCTTCCTTTCTTTATGTAAAACTGAACGCCTGACCTATATTCTTTTTTTCTTTCTGAAGAATTTCTTACCACTCTGTCAGGGTAGTTCTATTAGAAACAAAATTTCCTCTTTTTTTTTTTTTTTTTTTTTTTTTTTTTTTTTTGCTTGTCTGGAAAAGTCTTTTTCCCTTTCTCACTTTTAAAGTATAATTTCACTGATACAAAATTCTAGATTGGTGAGTTATTTTTTTCCTTTTAGCATTTTAGACATTTCACTCTACTCTCATCTTGCTTGCGTGGTTTCTGAAGAGCAGGTCAATGTAATTTTTATCTCTGCTCCTGTATAGATAAGGTATTGTTTTCCTTTTTTGTTTCCCTCCTCTGGTTTTCAAGATTTTCTCATTGTCTTTGATTTTCTGCAGTTAGAAAATTATACACCTATGTGTAGATTTTGTGGTATTTAGCCTGCTTTCTGTTCTCTGAAATTCCTGGATCTGTTGTTTCATATTTATTATTAATTTGGGAAAAATTCTCACTTATTATTACTTCAAATTCTTTTTCTCTTCCTTTCTTCTCCTCCTTGTATTCTTCATATGCATATCCCACAGCTTTTGTGACTCTCCTTCATTCCTGAACATTTTGTCCTGCCATTTCATTCTTCTTTCTCTTTGCATTTTTGTTTTGGAAGTTTCTATTGACATTACTTGGAGATCACTGACTCTTTCTTCTGCTATGTAGTCTTTTGATAAACATTACTGGCAAATGTTTGATTTCTGGAATTTCCTTTGTATTCTTTCTTAGAGTTTCGGTCACTCTTCTTACATTATCTATCTGTTTTTGCATGATTTTTGACTTTTAAAATTAGAGCCTTAGCGTATTTATCATAGTTGTTTTAAATTCTAGGCCTGATAATCCCAACAAGTCTGCCATATCTGGGTCTGTTTCTGATGCTTACCTGTCTCTTCCAACTGCTTTTGTCTTTTAGTATGCTTTGTAATTTTATGTTGCAAGCCAGAAGTGATATCCTGCGTAAAAGGAACTCAGTGAGGCGAACAGCCTGTTAGTGTGCGGTTATGTTTATCTGGTTTATTGCTTGCTGTAGCTGTAAGTATCAGGCTACAGTTTCCTGTGGTTTCTTTGTTTGTGTCTCCCCTATTGTCTTTGGGATTTCCCAATTTTTTTTTTTTTCTTAAAAAGGCCTGAGATGTGCAGTTCTCTAAGTTATATTCCCTTGTTACCCCATTATAATACACCTGTGCCTCTGAACTGCAGCATTTGCAACTGCTTCTCATTTCCCCAATCCCCTGCTAATTAAGAAGGAAAGGATGGAGGGAGTTAGAATTGGGTTTTTCCTTCCCCTCACATGGAGGACTTAGACCTGGATATTTTATTTCCCCCATGTGGAGGGCTACGAAGGGATGCAGCTGAATTTTCCCCTTTTCAGGTCAGTAAGGCTGTAGTAAAAACCCAGCAGCATAGGTTTTGCAGAAACCCCCAGTAGGTTTGACTCTTCCAGTTTCTGTGGAGGGCAGGCCTAGTTAAGAACAGAATGCTCTGGTTCTACTTCAAAATGGCTACTTTTGGAAAACTGGAAGCAAGAGAGGATTTTTCTTTGGTCTTTCTTATGAGAATCCTAGAGGTAAACCTCACAAAAATGTGAGGGCCCTCATGGAATTCTTAACTCTCAGACTTATCCACCATGAATAGCTATCAAATTTTCAACGGTTATTTAGGTTTTCCTACCACATTACTAGTGATGTAGGAGTTAAAAAGAAATTACTTAGGCAGTTAGTGAGGGTACAGGAGTCCTCGGTAAAGTTTTCCTTTTAATAAAAAGCAGTCCTCAAATCATTTCTTTTCTAACAAAAAGCAGCCTGAAAAATCAAGCTGCAAGCACAGATAAGCAAGCTGGAGGCTTGCACAGGTGAATGCTGGCTGCTGTGCCAGGAGCCAGGTATATCTAACATGGAGGTTTTCTCTTCCCTTTTCTTTGGTGCCATGTGTCGTGGCATCAGCCAGGTGGAGACATCATCTGCATAACGTAAGATTAGTGTAGGATGGCTAGCCTCTTCACCCGCTATGTAAATGGCATACATGGTCCAACCAATCCCCTGGGCCTTATGTAAATCAGACACTGCCTCCTAAAGTCCCTCTGCAAAACCAACTGCATCCTGCCATGAAAAGGGGAGATCTGACTGGAACTCCCCTCCCTCTACATTGGGGAGCTTTTCTCTTCCTCCTTTCACCTATTAAAACTTCCGCTCTTAAACCCCTACCTTATGCATCCGTGTCTTAGTTTTCCTTAGAGAGACAACAGACCTTGGGTATTTCCCCAGACAAATGACACGGCTTCACTAGTTCCTGCAGAACTTTCTGCTCCAGTAAATTGTGGTTCTCTGTACCTTCCTGTGTGTCTGTCCAGTTTGGGGAGTACCAGCTTTCTCTGTAACTTCAATTATCTGATGGATCTGAAAAAGTCATTGATTTCTATTTTGTTATGCTTTTTTCCTGTCCTGTGGGAACAGAAATGATAACTTTCAAGTTCCTCACATGCTGAACCAGGAATTGGAGGTCCCCCATATGTTCTTTATTATTTCTTACCCTCCAATATTGATAGTACCTAGCATGGCAGAGTGGTGAAGTAAGCACATGTCAACAACAGGTTAACTCATCAAAGGAAGTAGAGCTAGGGAGTGGCTTGTACTCAACAACAGATACAATAAGGCATGTTCACACTCAATACCCAACTTTGTCACAACCACCATGTATTTAACTAAGGCTAGTATTTTTCTATATTTTATTTGTGAAAAGCTGAGTTAAGTAAATGCAAATAAAAACCAGAAGCGTAAGATTCCCAAGATACCCTCTGGGCTCTTGCTTTTCATGCCTTGTATTAATCATGTTTTATTTTTTTATTTTTATTTTTTTTAATTATACTTTGACATCTAAGGGGCTTTGGGATCTGGGGTGAAACTGCCTGTTTCAGCATGAGCTAATTCCTAGAGATAGTAATCAACTTATCTTAGTGTACATCTTTCATATGCAAACCAACCAACCCTGAACCCATATCCTTCATCCTCCTCCTTTATCCACCTCTCATACACCAAGCAGATATTCCATCTGTCCTAAGTCACTCCAGAGCCAGGTGCCAGATAACTAGGCACTACCTCCGTCACCCAGGACTTGCCAAATTCCAAGCTTGTTCAGTTGCTCACTGTGCCTCATGGATTCCATTCCATAAAACCACATGCTTACATCCATGCTTCTCCCAGTTTCCTCTGCCCCTGGCCAAGGCTGGTACTTCCTTGTGTGGTCCTGCATGGATTACCATGGTGTGTCCTCTCCTCTTGGAAACTATTGGTAATCAATTCTTCTTTTAATGGCTTTGATCCCTTTCTGTCTGTCACCTTACTGCTCCTGATTAAAACAAGACTCTGGTACATTTTGAAACATGCCTTTTTGTCACCGCCCAATGGGTTCACCTTGCCCACTGCTTAGACATAGCTGATTTATCAAGACAGGGGAATTGCAATGGAGAAAGAGTAATTTACACACAACCAGCTATACAGGAAACCAGAGTTTTATTATTATTCAAATCAATCTGTCTGAGCATTAGGGGATAAGAGGTTTAAAAGATATAATTTGGAAGGTAGGGACTTAGGAAGTGGGGAGGACTGATTGGTCAGGTTGGAGATGGACTCACAGGTGGGGTAGAAATGAGGTTTTTTTTGCTATTTTCTGCTTCTAGGTGGAATCACAGAACTGGTTGAGCCAGATTATGGGTTTGGGTGCAGGGTCTGCAAAATGTCTCAAGCATTGGTCTTAGCTTTTGTAATGGTGATATTAGCCCCAAGAGCAATTTGAGAAGGTTCAGACTCTTGTAGCCAGAGGCTGCAGGACCCCTAAACTGTAATTTATAAACTTGTAGCCAATTTGTTACTTCTGCAAAGGCAAACTGCTCCCCAGGCAAGAAAGGGGTCTTTTTGGGAAAGGGCTGTTATCAATTTTGTTTCAGAGTCAAACCATAAATTCCTTCCCAAGGTTAGTTTGGCCTACACCCAGGAATGAACAAGGACAACGTAAAGGTTAGAAGCAAGATGGAGTCAGTTAGGTCTGATCTCTTTACTGTCATAATTTCCTCAGTCACAATTTTTGCAAAGGTGGTTTCATTTTCATTGGTATAAAATGTCAAGACCTACAAAACTTAACTTTTCCATACACAGTGAGAAAAATACAATCTGAAGTGGTCCTTGTTTAAGAAACTTTGGCCTTCTTTAGGTGGGAGGTGTTCTGTTTCATTCATTTTTAATGGCTAAGCTTAGTTAATGATTACTTCGTAAAATAACATTTGCAGAAAACTAGCCCTTTCAATGTTTATCCACTTGACAGATATTAAATAATGAATTGCTTAACTATTTAATTAAGCAAGTATCTATTTATTGCTATTTACTATTGAAGTGGCATCGTTGTCTGGGGTAAATATCCAAGGCTTACTGTCTCACGCCACGGAAATCGAGTATGCTAATGCAAGAAGTGAGTTTAGGAGTGGAGGTTTAATAGGCAAAAGACAGAGAAAGGAGAACAGCTCTGTCTTGTGAGAAAGAGGGCTTCTGAATGGGACTTCCAGCCCACAGCAGAATGCACCGGATTTTATAGACAGGCTTGAGGAGGTGGTGTTGATTTACCTAGGGTACATAGATTGGTTGGAGCAGGCGTGACGTTTACATAGCCCACAAACAAGCTGGTCACACCACCCTAATCTTATTATGCAAATGGGGTCTTTGCCTGGCCGGTGCCATGTTGCCTGCTCCCTACTGTACACTGACTGGCAAAGAGAAGGGAAGATGGAGCCAACATGTTGAACATGCCTAGTCCCAGGTAGCCTTTTCCTATTGGCACAGCTGCTGGCATTCACCTTTGCAAGTTTCCAGCTTGCTTGTCTATGTCTGCAGCTCGATTTTACAGGCTGCTCTTTGTTAGAAAAGAAAATGATTTGGGGGCTGCTGTTCATTAAAAGGAAAACCTTACTGAGGACTTCCTTACCCTCACTATCTGCCTAATTTCTTCTTAACTCCTATATCACTATGCTTGAGGTACTCTGTTAGGCACTGAGTAGTGAACAAAACAGATTCTGCCCTCATTCATGCTTCATTATTTTTGCTGTGATGTGGGCGAACTTCTCAGCTTTACTGTGATTTCTCTAATGTACTAGAATGTGCACAGTGTATAAAAGTTAAAAATGGTTTGCATTTCTTTGTATAATGAAGGAAGGCCTCCAAATGAAATATCTAATGAGATTTTTTTTTTTTATATGGCTAGGAAAATTTTAAGGATTGCATTCTGTCAGGAAGGAAAATAATATGATAATTTTTAATTTAGAAAATAATCAAATAAAAAATTTTATAAAATGACCAAGTGTCGCAGGGATAATTATAGCAATTATTACACCATGCTAAAGGTATTTACTTAGAAATATAATGGAATTGTTATTTCTGCCATCTCACAGATGCTGATTTCAACAACTCCTGGGGTTCTAGTTCCAGAAAGGAGAAAGCTTTCTATCTGTTTTCTTTTTTCTTTACTTGCAGCCACATGAACTCATTCTTATGACCTCCTCTATTTACTTCCACTTTGTATTAACTTCTTTCTTACCTTTTATATCTTTATACCTAAAAAATAGGTTTTTTATTCGAAGGTTAGATATTTTTATTGCTTCCACATTATTAGTGCCATATTTACAAATGTGTAGTTGCTCAATTTGAACAAATTCGAATAATTACAGTGAAGACTTATAGGATTTTAGAAACTATGCAATTATATTCCTTCATTAAAGACAAGAAATTGAAGCCATGTGACTGCTCAGTGTTAAGTGTTCTATGAACAAAACACACATTGACACAGTGTCATACACACACTCACACACATACACATACGCATATAGTCACATACAGTTATGGAATTTTAATGCTACTTATTTTGAATACAGTTTGAATCTTAAGTAAAGTGAGTTATATATTCAGTAATTTAAATGTAATTTTTTTTTTTTTTTTCTTTTTTTCTTTTTTTTTTTTTTTGAGACGGAGTCTCGCTCTGTCACCCGGGCTGGAGTGCAGTGGTATGATGTTGGCTTACTGCAACCTCCGCCCCCTGCCCCCCAGTAGGGTTCAAGCGATTCTCTTGCCTCAGCCTCTCGAATAGCTGGGACTACAGGCATGCCTCACTGCGCCAGGATAATTTTTGGATTTTTAGTAGAGACGGGGTTTCACCATGTTGGCCAAGATGGTCTCGATCTCTTGACCTCATGATCCACCCGCCTCTGCCTCCCAAAGTGCTGGAATTACAGGCGTGAGCCACTGCATCCGGCCTAAATGTAATTTAATATGTATATTTATTAAACTAAGATATATTGATAAAATATTGGATTTCTGTTACAGCAACCTGGATTATGCATGAAGCTGGATTTACCTCCCACAATTGATATAAGTTTAAATATCCTCACAGATAATTAAAAGTGCCTAGGCTAGGGCAAATCATGAAATAAAATGAGAATAGTCATAAATACATCATGTGCTATATTACTTTATAACTGTAATGTCATCCTTCTTCATAGAACCCAACTGTAATACTTTCAAGTCTATGAGATGCGATACCAGTAGTTTTAGCATTGTGAAAGGTCAGAGAACAGCGTGGAAGTATTGTCTTTATGAATCATACATGTAAGAAAGACAGCAGTTGTTTGTCACTTTGAGACCCCAGCTCAGCGGACAGGAGTCTTAAAGGATTCAAGGACAGGTTCTGAAAGGATTACTGAGGTTGCCTTCTGATTGGGAGATCATTTTTTGGGGGGATGAACCCTGGTCTACTCTTGCTTCTCTAGTTCTTTCCTTTCAATACAGATCTGTGTTCCATAATATTTTGAGTAAAATAAAATGACAGAAATCACTAGTGTCATATAGTTACTATTTTTCTGCTGTTAAAATATGCACCTAGGAAAGAATATTGTGCTGACATTTTTACCAGTCAGACTTAAAGAGAAGGAATGATTTAAAAGATATGCTTTGAAACTTTATATATCTTAGATTAGTTAGTTAGGTAGTTGTTGCTATTATCCTAATATCACAGATTGGAAAGTGAGACACAGGAGTTGAAGTAATTTGCCAAAGGCTACATAGTAAGTAGGTGGCAGAGCTGAGACTGGAGGCCAGACTGCCCTGTTTCAGAGCCCGGGCATCAGACACTACAGAGCCTCCGATGAGCTGACACAATAAGAGATGTTATTGAAAGCAATAACTCAATTGTTCAGATGAAAACTTGACTAGAACATTATGGAGAAAAAGTCAACAGTAACTGACATTTTTAAACAATGATTCTCACAGGAAATTCTCCTCTACTTAAGTGTTTTGTTTTCAAAGCACAAGATTTGACTTTCAGATTATGTTCAAGGTCTGAGCTGACAGGATCTTTGGCTTAGCAGGAAGAATTTCAGAAAAGAAATGTTCCAGTAACAAGGCTTGAAAACAGAACGTGGAGCTAGGAGGGCCCATCGATTCTGAGAAAGCCTGGGAAGCTCAGAACCAGTGATACTGGATTGATTGTCAATGTGAAAAGAGGGAACCACAGCCTACCATTCTACAGATTAACCATGATTCCTTCTAATCAGATGCTATCAACATTTCAAGTCCTCATTCGGCAAAACGTAGCAGTAGACTATAGGATAGCTTTCAAACCATTAACTAATAACTTTCTTGTTAATTATCTCATCCACTGTTAATACGTGGACCAAAGGGCATGTCTTTTCCTCAAGTTAAATACTGTGATTTGCATTTGACACACTTAGAAAAATTATTTATATTGTATATAAATATATATCCATAAATACATATTATATATAAATAAAATGTATTATATATAAACACATATGACATAAATATAAATGATAAATATAAAATATATATACATTTTAAATATATATACATTTTAAATATATATACACATATATTGTGTTTGCATATATATGTGTGTGTGTGTGCCTGTGTGTGTGTGTGTGTGTGTGTGTGTGTGTGTGTGTATATACGGACAGGGTCTTGCTATCTTGCCTAGGCTGTTCTCTAATTCCCAGCTTCAAGCAATCCTCCTGCTTCAGCCTCCCAAAGCATTGGGATTACAGGTGTGAGCCACCATACCTGGCCCCGACACACAAATTTTCTGATCCAAAAGAGAAGCAGAGAGTAATTTGAGATGCTTCCCAATGATAATAAACAGGAAGAGAAAATGCAAATAAGAAGAAATGCTAGTTAGATATTTCCACAAACACAGTTTAGTTAAGTCATTATCTTTTAGAAGAATGTTTATTTTGGCAACTAGAATTGAGGTCTCAACTCTCGTTTGCCTGAGCCCAGAACGGAAACGGATGTTGCTGAGGCAGATCCCTTTCTGTGGAGCCTGCTGACAAAGCTTCCATTAAACATAGACAACTACATGAGAACAGGCCCCTGCCAACACTACAGGAAACTGAAAGTAGACATACTTTCTAGTCCCAAGGTACACAAGCTTCGTTGTAAAGTTCCAAAGACTACATATTTTAAGGTTTTAGAATTAAGTGGCTACTATTGCAACTACTCAAATTTGATATTGTATTAGGAAGGCTGTCATAGATAACAGGTAAACAAATTGACATTGTTATATTAAAAATAGAACTGCAATTACACACAAAAAGATACAGGCTGTGTTTGGTTCACAGGCCATAGTTTACTGACCTCTTTTTACTTGTAAATTCAAAGGGAAATCCAAAGACTAAAACATATTTAAGGAAAAGAAATACTGTGAAAGGAAATGACCAAGATGAACAAACAATGCAATTCAGCCAAATGAAAGAAAAATACAAAAAATAAGTAAAATTGTTAAAATCTCAGGTCATCCTCTCAGAAGGAAGGGACTATGTTAAAAAAAAAAAAAAAGAAAAGAAATGAAAATAAGAAAGGTATATTGTAAATTAAATGCTCCATGTAAACTTAAAAGAAAACAACAGATAGATTCAATATTAAAATGGAAATGACTTAAATTCAACTAAAATGGAAAGAAAAAAATGTATGGACCAAAAAAAAAAAAAAAAGAAAATTTAAGGGGCATAAGAAACAGACATAGAAAGAGCAGAATGTCTTTACTTCCAGAAACACAGAATAGAAAACTTAGAAAAGAAAATAATAAATGCAATAAACAAAATTTCTCAGTATCGACAGCAAGCAAGCCTTTATACTAATGTAACCCATAAGATGCTAAACAAAATAACGCATACATATGCAGGTTCTGATGACACAACAGAACTCCAAATACAGAAATGCAAGTCCTCAAGGTGTCCAGAGAAGGAGAGAGCGACACAAGTAGAGACACCAACAACACATTTTTCTTCAAAAAGTATACAAAATAGAAAGACTTCAGTCTATGGATGCCCCATCAAGTCCCCAGTTCGACATCTTCAACAGTTTTTAGTTGTTCTCTATCCTCCCAAATTAGGTCTGTTCCTGGACCTGCCATCACAGCTAATGGTGACTCTGTGTTTCCTGAATGTGCAGCCCTGACAATTCACCAGCATTTTCTTCCTCCCTCATCTTCTTCTCCCATGACTCCGGCTTTTCCCTGATTTTCCACTTCCAACCAGTGACCACCAGTAAAGCATATGTAGAAGGATGAAAAGAATACTTCTGAGTCATACTTGAGGAAAAACAGATGCTGGGCTACACACAGTTTCCCCCCGTTTTTTCCCCTTTTTAACTCAAATAGTAACTGAGGTAAGAACTAATAACCATGTAGGGATGTAGGAAGATGCCATATACTGAAAGGAGGGTTCTGGGAAGGGCAGGACTGTGTGGATTAAGTGAAGACACATTGAATGAGCCATCTGATTCCACTCTGTGTGGAGTCCTTGACTCCATAAATTCACCTGCAAGTATTTTATTAATAAACTGAGAAACAGTGAGGGCTGATGACAGCTTCAGGCAGACCCAGGTCATGGGCCTAGGCTGCCTTGAAAAACCTACGTTGGTTTTTTACATCTTGGTTCCTTACATCTATTTGAGCAATGTCTCAGTATTCTTCCCCACGTTGCACTGTTAAGTACCAGATTTCCTAGTTTAGATCCTCTTCGTTAGTCTTTGCCATCTGTATTAGTAATTGCTATGGTTTGAATATTTGTGTCCCTGCCCCAAATTCCTATGTGGAGATTCTAACCACCAAGAGAATGATATTAGAAAATGGGGCTGTTGAAGGGTTATTAGATCATAAGGGCAAAGTCTTCTTCCATTGGAATAATGCCCTGATGAGAGAGACAACGTACTAAAAACAATTATGCCATTCAAGTCCTGAAAAATACATGATCATGTAAGAATTAAGTACAAATATTTTAGTGTCTGTCAAATCTCACTACATATTGTATTCACATCTACTCTCTTCTCCTGTAATGCTCCTAGCCATACCCAAAGCCAAATTCAATTTTTCAAATAAGTGACTATTCCTTGTTTAAATCTGGCATAAGTGTCTCACTGATACCTTTGGAAAGTACACTGACACTAGTCGGCCTTGCTAATTAACGAAGGGCACTGACTTCTTCTAGGGATTTTCTGATGCACTGTAAGAATTCATTATGGTGTTTTGACATGTCATAACATCCTCCAGAAAACTAGGACATAAATGAACTTTCCTTCTGCTCCTTACATTGTTCTAGCTTATGTAATTTGATTTGCTTTTTGTTTTGAAACCTCATTGCATTAGTCTGTTTTCATGCTGCTGATAAAGGCATAACTGAGACTGGGAAGAAAAAGAGGTTTACATTCACAGTTCCACGTGGCTGGAGAGGCCTCAGAATCATGGTGGGAGGTGAAAGGCACTTCTTACCTGGCAGCAGCAAGAGAAGAAATGAGGAAGATGCAAACGCGGAACCCCCTGACAAAACCATCAGATCTCGAGAGACTTATTCACTTCCATGAGAAGGGTATGGGGAAAACCACCCACATGATTCAAATTATCTCCCACCAGTCCCTCCCTCAACACATGGGAATTATGAGAATCCAATTCAAGATGAGATTTGGGTGGGGACACAGAGCCGAACCATATCAATTATAGTACATATTTTTTTCCTCTTTACAGAAAGGTCAGCTATAGTAGATCTGCTACAGTGGCTATTTTCTCTAATTCCAAATTTCTTACATTTTCTAAGGATTTGAAAATACATAATTCGGCTTACAATGATAAAATTTAATGATATTGAAGCTTTTAGAATTTGCTCCCACAGTATCCATTAATGGATTCCAAGTAAAGACAAGGTAAATCGACTCCTACTGAACTTAAATATTTCCTGATTTCCACAGTGTTCTGGAGAGTTAAGAATGTCAGAACACTGACGACCACATACCTGACCTCTTAATGTTGTAGTGGTTTAGGTAATGCTCGTAGAACAAATGTTTATGTGATATTTACTCAGTGCCAGGTAACTCTCAAAGGACATTACATGCATTATTAACTAGTTTACTCTTTACCATAACCCTATGTGGTAAGTTCTATTGCTATCCTCATTTTACAGATCAGGAAACTATGACTTTGAGAGGCAATAAAATCTTTACTGAGGTCACTTGGCTAAAAATTGACAGAAACAAAATATTTGCATTAAGGCTTCTAACCACTTTGCTATAACAGCCCTCATGTCTAAAATGTAAATTGCCTAAGGTAGACAGATTTTATTCACTGTTTTGATTTCCTCATGATTTTCCTCATGAACCTCAGCCTCTAATGTATAAAAACAAATATTTGCTTTGCAGTATGTTCAAGCATCTAATCACATGTTTGGTGGGACACTGGAGCATAGCATCCTTTGATAATTTATTTTACATACTTGTATTCTGTTTCGTTACTTTACACAGGCATGGCTATTCTATGATAATGTGGAACTATTTGATCCAAATCTTATAGAATACTTTTGTGCTCAAACCTCTGTAAATAGGCCTGCAGTGGCCTTGTCTGCTTTGTGAAGCGTTGCCTGTGTCCTCAGAATCTGTTTGAAGAGCTTCCATGTCAACTTCAGGGCCTCACATGCGATATCCCTGGATTCTGATCCCAGGGACCAACGGAGGCTGTAGTGGGGCTTAGTGCCACAACAGAGGTAACCCTTCATCATGTGCCACTCAAGATCACAGAAATCACAACATCTCTAATGCCACAGCAAAAGTAAGGCCAAATAAGGAAGAGAGTATCACTCTCTCCTTCCTGATGTTTCTCTTGTAAACTCTAAGGCCACATGGGGTATGTAAGGAAGATGATTCCAATTATATTTCCTCTAAACTGGACTGCATATTTGAGAATAAAATGAGCTGATTTTTTAAATTACAGTGGAGCAACAGAGATAAACTGCCCATTTCCCAGGTGTACAAACTGATGTATATATGGTCACACTAGAAATAGAAAAATCAACAAATATATAAACATAATTCCCACAAGCTCTGACTCATTATCTCATGTCTGACCAACGATTGTGCCTTAGTTCATAGACGAATCTTTAGCTTGCAAGTTTGGCAGATGAAGCTTGAAAAACCTTTAAACACATGGGTGTACGTGCACGCGCGTGCACACACACACACACCCTTCAAGAAGTTTTAGCCTCTTTGTCTCCAATTTGCATAAAGTAGGCCTATTTTCTAATAGTTAATTTGTCACTTATTATTAAGGATGTTAATTTCCACATCTTTTCCAGCGATAGTTTGGAAGTGTAATCCCATTGTGTATCTTTAATATATTTTCAACATAATACATCTGCTAGATTCCAAATTACATTTCAGTGAGTAGTTCTCGTCTTGTATTCAACCTCCATTTAATGTTTGCACTCAAATGGAACAACTTGGTAAGCAGTTCTGTCAAGATTTAGTAACTTAATCTGGATTCCTGTTAAACTGCTCTTCATAACTAAACACTTGGGTAGACTCTGGCTGAGACCTCATTGCTGGAAGCTAAATATATACTGATTAGGAGAGAAGCAACCCTGGGGCATGTTACTGAACAAATGCATCATCATTTTTATGCAGACATTTATACTTTAAAAAAGATCACAATTTAATAAGTAACAGACGCAAGAAGAAGATAAATGATAGAAGTTATTGGAGAGCGAAGGACTTGCTAAAGATAGGGCAAGATCTCAGATTAATGAAAGAAAAAATTAAAACTGTTCCAAACATGTTGTCTGGCCACTAAATGTAAATATCATGTGGCCTGACTGATACACAGATGAAACAGCATTTTAAAACTATGAATAGGAACCACTTACTTTTCCACACTGAACAACATTTTATCTCTTTGAATAGTAAACTAAGTCTTTGTCGACAACAGCCAGATGTGGTCATTGAAAGCTAAATACCGTGTTGTACTGCATGTCTAGTGAAGTGGAATGGATGAGAGGAGACAAAAATTCCATTTTCTGACCAAGCCAAATAATTCTGCCATTATCGCATTACAATTAGCCCTTCATAATTAGAAGGAATCGAGTGGCTTGGGGTTTTAATCAGAATTGGTAATGGAAAAATGGAAATGGTTTTAAATTATGCCCTATGAGACACACTTACAGGAAATGGTGAGGATGTAAGTAAACAGGAAGCAAATATTGATAAGTGCAGTCATTTGGGGGTGGTTGGGAAAATCACATGAGACTTTTTGTCTGTGGCTTTGAGGTCTCATCTGGAGCACATTGGAAAAAGAGAATTAAATGGATTTGATCTCAATATAAGTTTTCAGCGTTAGAACTGCTCAAATGAGGAATATTTCGTTCATTATTACCACACATATTTAAGTAAGTCTGATGACTACCAGATGAGCCCATCGTGGTGAAGACTGAAATATCTGATGGGTGGTTGATTACATAGCCACCTGATCTTTCTATTGTAATGAAATTCTCTATCTTCCCCTTCCTCATAATCAAATAGAGATAGGGAATGCAGGAGGAATTTAGCGTACTTCAACAAAATTATTCAATAATAAGCATTTTATTATGTAAATGAATAATTTAGATCCCGTTTCTCAAAAAAAAAATCGGTTGAAGAAACAATTCAGTGACATTGTTCAGTTGTCATATGGTTTTAGTTTCTGAGGTGAGAAGTTGGCTGTTCAACTCCACAGAGGGTTGAATGAAAGAAAACTGAGCTGCAATAAAGAAGGAATAATTTAAAGTATATGTATTAAAAGTTTCTTACTTTAAGTGGGTATACAATGTTGAACCTTCTGCCCTGAAAATTTTAATAAAGAATAATAACAACCCATTTGGTTACATATAACTGTGTTATCAGAATGTTGTAACACATTAAGTCCATGATATCTTTGTAATGAAGTTATATCTAGTTACATGTATTCAAAATACAAAGAATGCCAATGTAAATGGAAAAAGCAACTCAATTCTCAAGGTTTGGAGAATTATTAGTATGTCTACTGAACATTGTCTACTACTTTGCCACAGAAGAATTGGTTCTAAAACATGTCCTTGGCACAATCTCCAGCCAGGGAGTGGGCACCAGTTTGGCTTCAAGGTGTGGCCTCTCTCCCTGTACAATATTTTAAACATAGTGTTCAATGAATACTAAGATAAGCACAGGATTTGCATCACGTGAGCTTAAATTTTCCACTATATGATCTTGAAAACAAATATCTGTTAGTTTTTTTTTTTTTCCCCAGAAATTTAGTTTCCTAGCAGATAAAATGTAGCAGATAAAAATCTTCCTAAAAGATTTCCAGAGTGAGGCTGTATTGCATATTTGTTGTTTGAACACAGTGAGAACCCTGGTAAATGTGACGTTGCCTGAGGCTCTGCCTTCTTGGGGACTTCAAGAAGCACTCCAGGAAGAGTGTGACAGGGCATCTTGGAACAGGGGAGAGGAGAGGCTGAGCCCTTCCTCTCACACAGATGAGGTGTCTGCCTACCCTTGAGCAACTGGGCTAGGCACACAGCACCCACAGGCTTTGAGAGCTTCTAAAGTGTGTTCTACCGAAATATTTAGATGAGATTATGAGGTATTCAAAAAGGTTTTTAAAAGCAAAATAAGTTTGGGAGATTGCATTATGTAAAGTTTGCTTAGAGCTTTCACATGCTAAGGTGCAATGTTTAGAGCTTCTGAAAGTACCAGTGCACATGATGAAACTGATGAATAGTGGTCACATCCCTATGGCTAAGTATTTGGGGACCAAAATCATTTCTCACAATCTATCCTTCCTGGTGCCATAAAGGTTCAATATATAGGGTCATGGTTGAGCACTTGGTGACAGTTGAATAAAAATATCTAACACTTCTTGTATCTGGAGCCAGGGTGCCAGGTAGGCCTGAAAAGCATTTGTTTAAAAACTAATGTTCTTGGATGCCTGGAACATGAGTTTGATTTTATCAACTTTAAAAATGGAAAAGAAAAAGAGTAACTAGGTTGAGTACAATGAGTCCTTTTAAAAATATATCTTTTTAATTTTTGTTCAAAATCATTATTGCTTTTATTACAAAATAAAACAAAAAAAGAAAAGCACACAAACAAATCTATATTTTATGGAATTAATGTAATGTCAAGACACATTTTAAGAAAAGATTAGCTGGGTAATCCAGAAACAGATACAACTCTTTTGTTTTTGTTTTATAAATTATTGTTCCATTTTTTTAGTGTTATATTTCTTTTCTTTCTGAAACAAGATCTAAAGCATTGCTTCTGCTTTCTAATCATTTTTTGTTGTTGTTGTGATATTTATCAGTATAGAGTCTTCCTTTTTTCAGCCTTCACTCTCTGTCTTCTGGTTAAATGCTGATGTCCACTCAGAGATCTGATGGGGTCCCGGTAGCTAAACGTGGCGGTGAAGAAAGCAGCAACCATGCTAGGGCTCAGAAGAAGATAAATGTGGGAAAGTTTGTAACTTCCTAGAGATTTGGAGGGCTCAGAAGACAGGAAGATGTGGGAAAGTTTGAAACTTCCTAGAGACTTGTTGAATAGCTTTGCTCAAAATGCTGATAGTGATATGGACAATAAAGTCCAAGGTTGAGGTGATCTCAGATCGAGATGAGGAAGTTGTTGAGAATTGAGTTAAAGGTCACTCTTGCAATGCAAAGAGACTGGTGGCATTTTGCCCCTACCCTAGAGGTCTGTGGAACTTTGAGCTTGAGAGAGATGATTTATTGTATCTGTTGGAAGAAATTTCTAAGTAAAGAGTTCGAGAGGAAGCAGAGCATAAAAGTTTGAAATATTTGCAACCTGGTGATGTAGTAGAAGAGAAAAATCCATTTTATGGGGAGAAATGCAAGCCACCAGCAGGAATTTGCTTAAGTAATGAGTAGCCAAATGCTAATTGTCAATACAATGGGGAAAAAGTCTCCGTGATATCAGAGACCTTCATGGCAGCCCCTCCCATCACAGACCTAGAGGCCTAGAAGGAAAAAATAGTTTCTTGGGTCAGGTCCAGGATCCCCCTGTTGTGTGCAGGCTCAGGACTTAGTGTCCTGGGTCCCCGCCACTCCAGCTATGGCAAAAAAGGGACCAAGATGTAGCTCAGACTATTGTTTTAGAAGGTGCAAGTCCCAAGACTTGGCAACTTCCACAAGGTGTTGAGCTTGTGACTGCAGAGAGGTCAAGGATTAAGGTTTGGAACCTCCACCTAGATTTCAGAGGATGTATGGAAATGCCTGTATATCCAGGCAGAGATATGCTGCAGGGGCGCAGACCTCACGGAGGTGTTAGTCCAGTTCAGAAGGGAAATGTGGACTGTGAGCTCCCACACAGAGTCTCCCACCATCAGCTTCCACTGTGTGCCTGGAAAAGTTGCAGACAATGACAGCCCCTGAAAGTAGCCAGAAGAGAGGCTGTACCCTGCAAAGCCACAGGGGTGGAGCTGCCCAATTTCGTGGGAACCTACTACTTGCATCAACGTGACCTGTATATGAGCCATGGAGTCAAAGGTGATCATTTTGGAGCCTTAAGATTTGACTGCCCTCCTGGATTTTGAACTCATGGGGCCTGTAGCCTCTTTGTTTTGGCCAATCTCTCCCATTTGGAATGAGTGCATTTACCCAATGCTTGTACCCCCATTGTATCAAGGAAGTAACTAACTTGCTTTTTATTTTACAGGCTGATAGATGGAAGAGACTTGCTTTGTCTCAGATGAGACTTTGGATTGTGAACTTTTAGGTTAGTGCTGAAATGACCTAAGACTTTGGGGGGCTGTTGAGAAGGCATGATTGGTTTTGAAGTGTGAGGCTATGAGATTTGGGAGGGGGCCAGGGGCAGAATAACATCATTTGGCTGTGTCCCCACCCAAATCTCATCTTGAATTTTAGCTCTCATAATCTCCCCATGTCATGGGAAGGACCTGGTGGGAGCTGGTTGAATCATAGAGGCAGGTTTTTCCCATGCTTTTCGCATCACAGTGAATAAGTTTCATGAGATCTGATGGTTTTATAAAGGGGATTTCCCTTGTACACACTCTCTTTGCCTGCTGCCATGTAAGACATGCCTTTGCTCCTCCTTCATCTTCCACTATAATTGTAAGGCCTCCAGCCACATAGAACTGTGAGCCCATCAAACCTCTTTCCTTTATAAATTATCCAGTCTTGGGAATGTTTTTATTAGCAGCATGAGAATGGACTAATGCATGCAGTAATCAAAGACTTCACAGAAAGTTTTTAAATGGAGGAAGAGAAAATTATCTCTGGATCTGATTCAGAACCATATGTATGGCTAACAATCTAGTGAAATGGAATGCATTGTAGAAAAACTATAAATCCAAGTAGAATCATGGAAGCAAATGCAATTGTTCTGGAAAACAAGATCCTGCTGTACGTATTTTGAAGGGTCTAAATCATCATTGGAGAATTAGGAATTTCTTCATAGAAATTTTAATTAAAAAAGAAAAGAAAAATTGCATACATATATGCAAGAAAAACAACTTGATATTTATAAAGCAAGCAGGTATTAGTTCTAAACTAAATGCCAGGGTTCAGATAATTTAGATATAAGAATAAGATGATCTGAGAATATTATATTGGGTAGGTTGTTTGTTACACATGGAGAAAATAGACAAAGGCTTTCAGATGTGGAAAACCATATTACAGTCATATACCTAAAATAAAACAGGAAGAGAAGGAAAAACATAGGTAAGAAAGAAGGGGGAGAGTTCGGCTTTTCAACATATGAAAAAATTAAAAGCAATAAATATGCAAAATATTAAAATGCCAGAAAAAATTGATGGTGTACTTGAAATGCTGGATTAACCTCTGAGACTTTTAACATTCATAACAACTTTCAAAAAAGACCTGAAGAGATTCATCATGTCAGTAAGCTCCACCTGACTAAATTACTTACCCTAATGTGGTCAAAGGGTTGATGTTTTATTTTATAATTAATAGAAAATTATAGTTAATTTCTCATTATGGTTGAAAACCATAATAGGACATAAAAATACTCTCGGAAGATATTTCTTTTCATACAGGAGATGATGACTTATTCAAAAGCCTAAACCATGAAAATTATAATTATGATAGTAAAATAACTCAAGAAAAAAATATAAGAACCAAATGTAACCACAGGCTCAACAGATTCATGCTTAAGTAATAGGACTATGTTTATTTTTATTTTCAATTCAACATATCTTTAATGACTACATTTTTTCTACTTCAATTTAAACTGTTTAATAAGAAAAATTACTTTTTATGAAAATATTAGCATTATTTAAACCACTGTTATTTTTAACAGAGTGTCACAGTATTTGTCTGCTATGAAAAAGGAACAAAATCATCCGAAGTGAGAACCAGTAGGAAAAAAAAATCCTGCAATTTTATTTAAGAAAACATTAAAAGATTAAAAAAAAGTTTTAATGTAAACGATGAAATGAGCACAGCTGGTTTCCAAGGTAAACAGGCAGAGAAATTGTCTTCGTCCATTTGGGCCCCTATAACAGAAAACCATAGATTGGGTGACTTCAACAACAAACATTTATTCTCAAGGTTGTGGAGGCTGGGAAGTCCCAGATGAAGGCACCGGCATATCCTTTGTCTGGAGAGGGCCCACTTCCTGTTTCATAGACTGCTGTTTTCCTGCTGTGTCTCCATTTGGCAGAAGAGTCAAGGGCATTCTCTCTCATCTCTTCTTATAAGAACGCTACTCCCATCAGAAAGGCTCCACTCTCATGACCTAATTACCTCTCAAAGACTCCCCCTCTTAACACCACCCCCATTCATGGCTAGGGTTTACATATATGAATTTAAGGGACACCACAAACTTGCAGTTCATAACAGAAGTTAAATACTATTTTTGTCACTTGCTAGGAGAGCTGACCTTGGGAAAGTCCTCAGTGTTTAGAAATCTCTCAAGCATTCTTATACTGATTACAAAAGATAAAAGTGTGCTAAATACTCTTTTATATAGACAATACCCAAGGCACTCATTATTTATCACAATAATGATCTTCAACCCTGACTGTACATTAAAATACCCTATGGTGCATTAAAAAAAAAAAATGCAACTTAAAAGCATGATTCCAAACCTATTAATTATCATTTCTTAGGATGGAATCTGTACATCAAATTTTTTCAAAGCTCCCTGAGAAATTATGGTGCACCAAAAGGTTAAGAAAATATTGAAAACAATAGAATAAAGTTTTCCCATCAGAAGTTATATATACATGAATGGTCTAATTTTAATTTATAAAGCATTTGTTCCAACTTCCCAAGATCTTATTCATGTAATTATATGAATTCACGTGGATTATACAAATGAAGGTAGGCATAGGTTTTTAGAGTTTGTGGACTGGAAATCAATACCACTCTTGCAAAAGCAGAGGTGTTTACAAGCTATTTTTTAAAATATATTTACAACAAATTTAGGAAGTGTTTATTGCACTTTTCTTGTGTTTGCATTTCAGAGGGAGGAAAAGTGAGCTTGTGTTAAATCATATACTTTATGGATGTGTTTGTGCTTGCTACTCCAGGCAGGAGGTAAATGAATACACAGAATTACAATACGGCAAACAAACTAGGTTTTCTTTTTAAGTGCCATCTCCTGGAGAAAGAGGTCAGGCTGAGAAATGCCCTCTATTCGCACTTATCCTTTACAAAATCCAGGATTTTTCATGCCAGGCACCTATTCTCACATATTTTCCTTTTACTTGTGTGTTTCTTTCCACCTCATTATTTATTTACTTATCATTTTCTGACCTTATTTACAGTCTAAGAATACAAAACAAACCCAATTCAGTTTAGAATTCTATGTATGAGAGAAACTTCCAAATTGAAGAATATGCAAAAATTTGCTTAGAATTCAGTTATGAGACTTTTCCTTCATATTGGGCGAGGAAAAAACGAAGGTTTTACTAATATATTTTCAATCATATATAAGAGAAGGACAAAGGAATTTTTCTTGTAGCAGAAAAAGGTAATTGGCTTTGTAACTTCACATTCCAATAGCCTAATTCATTTTTCTTAAATACAATGCAAACCATTCAGCACACCAGTTTAGTTTACAATTGCAAATGCATATAACTTATTCAAATAGAAGCAAACATACACATTTATTCCACAAGTATTCCTTGGGCAATTTCTGTTTCTTTGGTACCGTGCTAGATTTTGGGGATGGATGCAGGGAAGAAGATATCATCAGTCCACACCCTTGTGGAGCTTAAGTGACATTGGAGGGGACAGACAATGAACAAGACAACAAGCAAGAAAACAAACCTCTGCAAGCCAGTGATCCCCGTGGAGAAGGAAATGAACAGAGTTTTGCAATAGAAATAATGAAGGGATTATTTAGGAGGTTCTATTTTTGATTAAGTGGTCAGAAAACTCCTCCCAAAAGATGCAGAAGCTGAAACAAGGAGTTAAATATGCACAGCCTTGTGACAAGTTGACTGATGAGTAAAACTGACCAGACCGGGGTGGTTCTGTTTTGTGAACAGAAAAAAGGCCAGTGTGTCTGGAACATAGCAAGGCAGGGAGACTGGATTCTGAGTAAGGATTTAAAAGTAGATGGGACCTAAAAGATATGGGATGTACATTTTATTGCAAGGGCAAAGTGAAGCCATTGAATGACTTTGTGGAATCTCCAAAATCAAGAAGAAATCATGACTAGGTTTCCGTTTACAAAGCATGCTGGCTGCTGTGTAGAGAATGGGCTGAGGGCGTTGGAGGGGGCAGCAGGGAACAGCCAGGAGCCCCTTGCGGAATTCTTGGTGAAAGATGTTGGGAACTCTGCCCTAGGTGAGTGGCAGTGCACATAAGTTGTAGCCACACATGCAAGATACATTTTAGAGGAAAACTCACAAGCCCAACTGATGAATTAAATGTGAGGGGTTGAGAAAAGAAAATAATTCAAGTTGATTACTATGTTTCTGGCCAAGGCAACTAGAAAGAAGGAAAAATTGGTATCAACGGATGACGAAACTGGTCAGGGCACATGCTTAGAGGTGTGTTCAAAAATTTCATTATGATAATATTCTTTTTTTTTTTTTTTTTTTTTTTTTTGGAGACGGAGTCTCACTCTCCCGCTCTGTCACCCAGGCTGGAGTGCTGTGGCGCGATCTTGGCTCACCGAAAGCTCCTCCTCCCGGGTTCATGACATTCTCCTGCCTCAGCCTCCCCAGTAGCTGGGACTACAGGTGCTCTCCCTCCACCATGCCCAGCTACTTTTTTGTATTTTTAGTAGAGACGGGGTTTCTCCATGTTAGCCAGGATGGTCTCCATCTCCTGACCTCGGGATCTGCCCGCCTCGGCCTCCCAAAGTACTGGGATTACAGGCGTAAGCCACCACGCCCGGCCCCATTGTGATAGTATTAATAGGTGAGATGCCTATAAAATATCCAAGTGCAGATGTTCAGGATGGAATGAAAAATAATATGGAGATCAGATAAGTGGTCTAGACTGGAAACATAAATTTGGGTTTCATCATTTAGATGACCTCTTAAGGCATGGGAATGAATGAGATACTCCAAGGAGAGAACAGAGATAGGAAAGAGAAGGGAGCCCAGATGCTACCATGTGGAATTTTATTTGAGGAAAAGTAGTCAGCAAAGGAAACTAAGGGCAGCTAGAGAAGGGAAAGACAGGAAGCATATCAGGCCATGTTATAGGAACAAACAGCCTAGGAATGTTAGCGTGTGACAAAATCAGATCTTGATTTCTCAATCAAACCACATGATCCGTTCAGGTTGGCTCAGGGATTACTCCAAAACCAAGGCTGAGAAAGCCACTGTTTTCAGTATTGCCTATTGCCATGGCAGGAGGAAAGAGCTGGGCAGATTTTGAATGGACAGATCAGTGTTGGTGCCCGGCAGCTATGGGTCTCAATTCTACTCAAATGTAATCAGTCATTGCTAGTCACTTAGTCCCCAGCTGTGCAAGAGCTATTTTGCCATGCACTGAACTATTTGGTGAACCATATCAAGGTAACAATCTGCTTTTGTGCTGGTCAGATATTTCTCACTCTTACTAAAGAAGTCAACCAAGCCAGAATCCCAACCAGTCATAGCATCAAAGCACGGATCTGTGGGTAGTGTTTGGTAATTAGTGGACTATATCATATTCAGGTCTGGGTTCTTTTCATATAGAGACCTATGAAACAAAACAATGTATCTACCCCAAAAGAACGTACAATGCATTGATGGAGTGGAGGGGATAGGTAATCTCATTCAAAACTCCCATTTGGAAAGGCACTTATAGGAAATTCTCTGCAAAATCTTCCTGGTTAGGGTCTCATTCTTCTCCCTAGAAGGGTCTCTCCATTGCACAGTTCTCCAAGGACCTTGGCTTCCCATTACGTAAGTTGGTTTCTTTTTTATCATGCTCTTTGGACACATGCGAATCAAGCATTGGACAATATATTCTCCTTGGACACTGAGCAGGTTTTTCTGTCTGCTTCTTACCCATAGAAAGATTTTGCCCAAGAAAGATTTTATCTTAAATCTTGAAAAATCAAACACGTTTATAATCTAGGCTTATGGTGTTTTCAGCAGCGCAGTTGCCTCACAAACATTCCCTGCTTCTTATCTCTTTTATTCCAGTGAGCTCTATGTGCCAATTTATGTAAGACGTGCCCTCCTCTCTCTTATTTATTTCAGATATTTTCAGTCTAACAGGCTCCACAGGGAGAGTGAAGCCTTTAGTTTCTTTTTCTTGAGCAATTTTGCTAAACATTTATTTACAGGGACCTTCTTGACTCTCTCTGCACCAGGTAAAACAGGTGTCACCACTGCTATCTGGATAGACATTGTTATGTTTTCAAAATCTTTAAAAATTATTTTCAAACAATTTACAGAATTAAGAGTAAAGGAATAGTGAAACACAATTATTAAAAAACTTTAATAAGAATTTAAACAGAAAACTCGTGTTTTTAATTCCATATTTACCTGGTGGTAAGGATATATGCATGTGAAATAAGCAGTGTTCTTTGAAAGCAACTCACTGTTCGTCAACTCTCATGAAATAAACTAGGCGATGTCAATCTGGTAAATACTGATTCCTGTCTTCAAACATTCACATCAATTCCATCTTATGACTACTTCATGTGCAGCATATTCTTTCTTCATCAAAATGAGATTGATTTTGAAGCTGTGAAACCTCATAATTTTGTTGCAGAGAGGTTAGCCATCACTTTTGGACCTAATTGTAAAATATTTTTCATTTTTTTCATTTTTACATTTGTAAACACCAAGTAGAATACTCTGATAATATTGTGGATTATTTCTACATAACACATGGCCTGCCAATCAACGTTCCTTATGAAGACTTTATTTTTAGAATACTTTAAGGTTCAAAGCAAAATATGAAGGAAGATACAGAGAATTCTCATATATCTCCTGCCCCCCACATGCAGAGCCTCTCCCACCATTGACAACCTTCACCAGAGTAGTACCTTTGTTGTGATTGATAACCATATTGATAGATCATTATCACACAAAGTCCATAATTTACATTAGAGTTTGCGCCTGGTGTTTTAAATTTTATGGATTTGGGCAGGAGTATAGTGATATATATCAGAGAGAATATTTTCACTGACCTAAAAATGCTCTGTGCTCTGCCTATTCCTCCCTTCCTCCAGCCCCTGGAAACCACTGAATATTTCACTGTCTCCATAAATTTTCCTTTCCAGAATGTCATATAGTTGGAATAACACATGTATTCTTTTCAGATTGGCTTATTTTATTTAGTAATATGCATTTAAGTTTCACTCATGCTTTTTAAGGCTTGATAGCTCATTTATTTTTAGCATAATATTCTATTGTATAGGCACACAACAGTTTATGTATCCGTTCACCTTCTGAAAGACATCTTGGTCAATTCTGAGTTTTGGCAATTATGAATACAGCTGCTATAAACATCTGTGTGAAGGTATTTGTGTGGGAATAAATTTTCAATTCCTTTGGATAAATACCAAAGAGTGAGATAGCAAAATTTTATGGTAAGACTTTGTTTAGTTTTTAAACAAACAAACAAACAAAAAAGCCAAATGTCTTCCACAGTGGCTGTACAATTTTGCATTCTTATCAGCAATAAATGAGAGTTCCTGTTGCTCCACATTCTCTTCAACATTGGATGTTGTCAGTATTATGGATTTTGACCATTCTAATAGGAATACAGTGGTATTTTATTATTGTTTTAGTTTGCATTTTTCTGATAACATATGGAATGGAACACCTTTTAAATATGCTTATTTTCCATCTGCATATCTGAGATGTCTATTAAGGTCTTTGGCCAATTTTTTAATTCTATTGTTCATTTTATTACTACTGAAACTTAAGATTTCTATTTGGATAACAGTTCTTTATCAGATATGTCTTTTGCAAATATATTCTCCCAGTCTGTGTCTTGTCTCCACTTACTTGACAATGTCTTTCACAAAGCAGAAAGTTTATATTTTAATTACATCTGGCTTGTCAATTCTTTTTCTTTCCCCTATGGATCATGCCTTTGGGATTGTATCTAAGGAGTCATCACCAAACCCAAGGTTACCTAGATTTTATTTGTGACATGAATTTTCATCATCGTATGTTATATTGTTAAAAGATTATGTGATAACATCCCTTCTGTTGAATAACTGCATGGAGATTACATACTAATTTTTCATTCTTAGAAATATATTATGGCTTACTCATTGATTCTTGAATTTGAGAAAATTCATCTAGAATATTTTTTCTGATGACATGTAGTCTGAAATTTCACTTACATAATGAGTTTTATTATCATCACTAGTATCAAGTGCTAGATATATCTCTTTGCATTCACACTTTGATTCATATAATAATTAAGGATATCATTCTCTTTGCCATTTTGGTAGAATTCTTTATAAAAATTCTGATTTCTGAAGTTTGTTTAATGCTATTTTAAAGAAGGCTACAGGATCATGCTATTAGACTATTTTATACCTTCCTGAAAAATGATAAAATTGTACAACTCACTAAAAATCTGAAGATTATGTAATATTGATAATTTATTTTACTACTGCATTATTCTAGTGATTCAATTTCATTTTTATTTTATTCTCTTTTAGGTGTTGTTCAAAATAATTTATGATTAACATTCTAAGCTGATTCAAAGCAAAATATGTCAAGATACAGGTAATGTAAGATGACTAAGCTATTGTAAAATACATTGGATTCAAAAATGGTCCAATCAACTCATATTAAAAATACTATCTTTTATTTAAAGTCAACTAATTTTAGATATTATATCTACAGAATACTTTCATGACTTTATTTGAAACATGAAATATCATATTTTCTGTTAAATATAATGTGATATTTTTCCTTCTCTATCTTTGAATGATCATTAAGAAAAAATATGACGACATAGCACTCCTTACAAAGAGTTAAACTACTCAAAAATATGCTAAAATCAAAACTTGGATTCAAAGAATGTTATATCTGCTGTTACACCTTGGATTACTCCATTAAGAAATGATAAGAAGCAGCATAATATTAATATCCTTGACTTGACCTTGACACAGAGCTGACGTTTTGTTTGTTTATTTCTTTTCAGTAAGACATACAAACAGCAACATACACAAATCCATTTCTACAGCTAGATCATTCCATGATGTACCCACTTCTGTCCCACAACTCACATTAAGAAACTGCATTAAGAACAGCTCCCCAGTAGTCCCCCTCTTGCCCCTTCAATCACTGTTTCTTGTGAAGGGAACTGTTCTCTCGAGTTCCATCACCATAGATAAGCTCTGCCTGTGTATGAAATTTATATAAATGAATTATACAGTAAGCCCTCCTTTTTGTATGTCTTCTTTTCATCAGCATTTTTTTTCTGAGATCATTGATGTCACTGTAGTTTGTTCATTCTATTTTTCTAAAGTTCTGTCCTATGAATATAATACATTTATCCCTTCTTATGCTAATATGGATAGCTTTCTATTTTTACTGCTACAATAGTACTGTTATAAACAGTTTTTGCATTTCTTTTTGTTGAATGCATCCAGCTATTTTTGTTGGCTTTATAATTAAATTAAGTATGATTCAATTTTTATTAGTACTGCTAGTTTTCAAAAGCAGTTGAGTCGAATTACATTTCTGTCAGCAACATATGAGATTTCTTCTTTAGAAAAATCCTTTCCAAAACGTATTGACAACTTTTTTTTAGTCATTCTGGCATGTATATTGTCTTATTCTGTGTATCTGAAGTTATTTTCTAATGAATATAATGAATGATGAGATTTAACACATTTTTTATATGTTGATTGATGATATGAATATATTGTTTTCTTTGGAAGGTATGTTCAAATTTTTGCTTATATTTTGGTATCTGTCATTTTTGTTGTTTTGTTGAAGCTTTCAAAAATATATATTCTGGATACAATTGCTTTGTCAGATGTGCATATTGAAAATATCCTATCACACTGAGGATTGCTTTTTACTTTCTAGATGTTGTCTTCTTTTTCTTCAAAGTTTAAAACCTAAAGCTAGCTCTTTTTGTCACTTATTAAATAAAATTATCCCCACTCCTGCATCATTTTCTCTTAAAAGCTTTTAATTGAACTATTGCTTAAATGCCTCCTCAGTTTTATATTTTATTAGTTAGAAGTCTAATTATTAACATTACCCCTCTTATGTGTGCCACATTATTGCAAGTGACAGTCTTACCAAAAGGATGACTCACTGTATTGCAGTCTTCAATGGTGATTAGTTTGTTGTCTTTTATGGGGTCTCTAAAGCAATGCCAATGTCATGCAATGTTTTGCTTTTTTGGTTGCAGCAGCACCTACTTATGAGTCAGAAGTGACCAGGTTATGGTAACGACAACAAAATAACACAGTCTCAGTGGTGATATATGTATAAAAAAGGCTACTTCTTATTCTCTCCAGATCTAGGGAACAGCTCACTCCAAAACCCATGCCACAAAGACAGCCAAGCTTCAAAAAGTTGCTTTAATTAAGATACATGGACAATGGTCAAGAAGGTGACTTGATCTGGAACTGATACAGGAACTCCTGCTCATATTTCATTGGCCAGAATGCGTTACATTCCCATCAAGCTCCAGTGGGTAGGAAACAGCACATGCTGAGACAGTAACAACCAGTGGTCATCCTTCATGACCACCAGAGAAAGCAAATCTAGGCTCTTGGATCCTCAGTGAATAGAGTATTTTGTGAAGGAAATAAATAGTCCCTGTAAATAATAGAAGAACATGTAAAAGATTCCATGTCAAGCCAAAGACCGTGATTACACTCCAGACCACCATATCTGAGCACTATCTCCTCACTGCTAAAAGGGAAGTCAGTGAGCCTCAGATACACAAGCTAGCAAGCAATCAAGCACATAATTAGATTAACTGTAGGGTGCAGTGGTTGACAGAACAAGTTTTCAATGAATATATGAAGTATTAATATTATCCAGCTCGGTTTTAAAACAGAAATGAATATATCCATGCATTTCTTAATATAGTTGGGGCACCCGTGAAATGGAAGGAATTCTCCACAGTAACAATGCGAATATTTTTTCTAGTCGTTTCTCAAGCACAAGTATTCTGAAAATATTCTTATAAGTAATAACCAATTCTTTATCTAAAATATTGAAGGGAAAATATGCAGTCTCTTTTCTTAATTTGAACTAGGCATCTCACTCTAAAAATTTCTCCCCTTTGTATTTGTTGGATCTCAGTAGAGAAAACCAATTTGATGGAGGAAAATTATGAACACTTATATATAGATGTCATCTTGAAGTTTACATTTTGAAAACACACGTATACATTTAAACCATATAACTGTAAAGAAGAAAGTTATTATTTTACTTAAATAAGTATAATAAATTGTGCCCAAAGTTACAGCAAGCCTCAGATACAGATTCCTCAGAGCCTGTTTATATGATAATTGCCAACCCCGGTATGACCTCAACTTCAACATCCACAAACAGACCTAGAGTCCCCCTTCCCTTGACCTTCTGCGCTAGTTTGGGTTCTCAGAATCAGGCACCAAGACATGTTTGACATGCAGGAGATTCACTGGGATGAATACCTGTGAAAGATAAAGAAGGAAAAGAGGCAGTGTTAAGGGAAACTTCAGATTCGACACAGGTCCGGCAACTGTGAGCAGATTCGACACAGGTCCGACACAGGGAGAAAAGCGAGGAGTCAGGAAGGAAGAGTTGCAGGCTGCAGTGGGCTTCTAACAATGGGGAGTTCTGGAGCTGAAGGGACTGTTCGGGTCCCACAGCTCTCACATGGGTCAGCAGGAGTAACCCTTTCCCCAACCCATGCTCACTGCTTAGCCAGGAGCAGCCAGGGCAGGGTAACACAGCAGAGAATTGAGATGGGTAGCTCTGAGCTGTCATTTAAATACACTCCTCAGAGCAGCATATTTCTCTGGCTGCAAAAGCCACGGAAATCCCTTTCTGCATTGCTTAATTTAAGCAATTATTTAAGAAATTATTTATTTATTTATTATCTAAGCAATAATTTAAGCAAGTGACTTCTCAGTTCACTAGGAACCATGTTATAAGCTTTGGATTTTGTGCTTGATTGTGCCCATCCTGCACTGCTCATGTAGGAATTCATCCCTTCATTAACGCTGTACCCAATGCTCGAGGTTCAAGTGATTCCATTGGTTGCCTGCATTGTTGCAACAGCCTGCTTATTTATTCTATAGCATTTATTATCTCCAAACATCTTTGAAGATACCCGTCGTCAAACAAGTCAGAAAAATTCTAAAGCATTTCCTGAAGTTTTCATTCTTTTCTTCCACTCACTATACCTTACCCAGTCTTGCTAATTCTTCTCTTACACCGGTTTCATCATTTACCGGGTTTTGACTTCTGGTTTAGACATAATCTCTTCTAAAATATAGCAATGACAGTTTAGTTACCTCAATGCTTCCAGGTTCATCCAGCTAACCCATCCCTAACACTGATGCCAGAGTCACTTAACTGAAATACAGATCATACTCTTCCCTCACTCATTCCCATTGCTTCCACAGGGCGCATAAGACAAAAGTAACTCCTTAGCCTATCATTCAATTTCCTTCACAGTTTTATTTGGCAAACTGTTTTCAGTGTCATCTCTCACCATTTATTACATCTCCACTATGTTCTAGCCCAAGATCAGACCCCCATCCTAGGCAGGTGGGCACTGTAGATGAGCGAGCACACAGTAATGAGTGGCAGTGTGAAAAATGTTTCTCCACTGAGAGAAACCAAGTTCAAATTTTAAAAAGCCATTGCTTGGGAGCCAAATGCAGCACAGAACTCTGGTGCCTACCAAGATGGCAAGCTGGCTGGTGCTGCGGTGCCAAAATCCACTGAAGAAAGCAGAGACCCTGGTGGGAACAATGAATTCCATGAACCAATGAAAATTCTTGAGAGCTGAGGAATTAAATGTGTCCTTGATCTGAGGGATGAAGGTGGTGAAGTAAAAGGCAACCGGGAGCAGGGCTGAGAGATTCGACACAAGGAAAGTTGAATAACATTTGCTCTTGTCCTTCCGCAATGTCACAAGGAGAAAATCATTGTCTGATCTTTCCTTGTGGAAATCTGTAGAGTGGCTGAACACTAGGGTGTTCCTGTACCAGGAGAACCATCAGGCCTTCTGAGAAATGAGGATGGATGAAGCGTTGATAAAGATGGGCCTGACCTGACTTTCTGCCTTGGACCATTCCTCTACTCATGTTCCCTAAACCAATAAACAGCTGGTTCACAACAGATAGAGATCAACTTTATCTCCTGCTGTTTTACCTTAAAAACAACTTAAAGGGGACAATTTGACAAAAGGATTACATGTCACATTGATAGCAAAGACAGTAATTAACACATCCTTTCCTTAAGTTGAGGAATTTTAAAATGGCTAGGTCCTGGTCATTGGCCCTTGCTGCTTACATATTGCAAGACGGTGTGGTGATAACCAGGGGAGTATGAACATACCAAAATAGCTAGATAATTAAGAGATAGGACTGCTTTAAAAGATTAATAAGTAGGCCAGGCGTGGTGGCTTACACCTGTAATCCCAGCACTTTGGGAGGCTGGGGCCAATAGATGGCTCGAGGTCAGGAGTTCGAGACCAGCCTGACCAACATAATTAAACTGTATCTCTAATTTAAAAATTAATTGGGTGTGGTAGTGCAGGCCTGTAATCCCAGCTACTCGGGAGACCGAAGCAGGAAAATTGCTTGAACCCGGAAGGCGTAGGTTGCAGTGAGCTGAGATGGTGCCACTGCACTCCAGCCTGGGTGACAGAGCAAGATTCCATCTCAAAAAAAAAAAAAAAAAAAAAAAAAAAAAATTACTAATAAGTAAGTGGAGAATATAAAAAATTTAAATGAAAAAATATTGAAAGGAAAAGGAATTTTTAATATAATAACAATATATAAGAAGATGGATGATTTAGGTTATATATATAAAATTGAGATCATCAAAATAATTGTCTATTTTAGATATGAAAAGTAAAATATTTGTACAAAACGTTGTAAGTGCTATAAATAGATGGATATAACTAATAAAATTAGTAATTAGGAATAGTAGTTTATGAATCTATAGCAGAAGGCAGCACAAAATGATAAAAATAATAAATAGACAACTGGTATTTTTAAAGGTATGGATTAATATTTATAATATCTAAACATTTTAAAAGTGTCAATATCTATGTAATAAAATCCTGGAGGGAGGAAAATAATAAAATTGAAAGAAGAAAATGTTTGAATGGTCTTATAGCATGTGATTTTTTTAGATTGTCTTTATGCAATCAATACAATGCATGTGAAACCCATTTAAGTTGCTAGGTATATCAATAGTTTGCTCTTACACTTGGCTATATCTAGTTTTTGGCAATATGAAATGTAATGCCTATAAACATGTGTGCGTACGTGTTTTTTTATGTGAATGTATGTTTTCAAATAGCAACCATAGAAGATCAATAATGATATTTTAAATAACATTATAAATCAACATCTTTAGGAATCTAAGAAATTTTGTATGTATAACCAACATAATTAACATAAGGAATAAAATGTTTTCATAATTATTTTATGAAATTATTTTAGCCTACTTTTGCACAGAGATTGAATAGTTATTTGTGAGAATTTTAGAAAATTTATGTTCTCATTACTATCTCTGAATTTTCCTGTAACTATTCTCTTTATAAATGAGTTTGAAATTTCATACTTTAAAACTCGAAAGAAAAAGCACATAAAGTGGTTTTGTTGAGTATAGGTATATTTTTAAATATCCTTTAGTTTCTGGATGGTTTCTTTATGAGAAATAAAAGGAATCGAATCACAATTATTTTCATATTTGGATTTTCTTTCTTGTTCTCCTAAGTAAGAACCTTTTCATTATGTCTGTTGATTTCCTCAAATTATTCTTAATAGTTGTATCATTATCTGGATGTTTTCTTTATTTTACAGCTATTTTCCTGACAGAAAGAATTGTAGCATTTCCAGGTTTTTAATACGTGAGTTATCTGTGGTTTGAGTTGGATAAGTTACCTTGTGTTAGTTATAATTACTATAATAAACTGAGGCCACACATATGTGCCTACATGCAACCCAGCTCTCTTCATAAAATACTGGCGGCAATGAGATGCTTTTGATAGCACTGAGCATGTGGGCTCCTCAGAAGAACTAGCTAAGAGAAATTGAGCCTGAAGTCCCACAGGAACAATCTTATGGGAAGGTGAAAGTGGCTCCACAGACATCAAAATTAGTCCAAAGGAATTTTATTATATGCATGAGCTGAAGACAGAGAAATTTTTAAGCATAAAAAACCTCAGAGAAAAAGCCTTTGGTGAAAAAGATCCTCAACAAATAAAATATTTTTTCAAAATTCAAGATTTTGACTTGCTATATCTCTTCATGCGTTATTTTTAAAAACTAAGTGATGATGATAACTGTGGCTATTGATTATTTAATACAGATGTAGAATCAGTTCTTTGCTGTTCTAGGATTTTTTTTGTCTCTCTTCTTTCTTCTTTTTTCCTTTCTTCTTTTTTCTTGCTCTTTTATTTAACAAAACTGAAACATATTTTGGCGTCACATTAAAGCATTTGAATGACATGTAGGTAATCTGGTACCTGTGCCTAAGGATTGAGGACTTGCAGTGTCTAAGTTCAAATGTGAATCCTACAACCGTAAAGATCACATCTTGAAAAAAGTGAATTATGCTGCTATAAAGACACATGCACACGTATGTTCATTGTGGCACTATTAACAATAGCAAAGACTTGGAATCAACCCAAATATCCATCAGTGACAGACTGGATTAAGAAAATGTGGCACATATACACCATGGAATACTATGCAGCCATAAAAAAGGATGAGTTTGTGTCCTTTGTAGGGACACGGATGCAGCTGGAAACCATCATTCTCAGCAAACTATCGCAAGAACAGAAAACCAAACACCGCATGTTCTCACTCATAGGTGGGAACTGAACAATGAAATCACTTGGACTCGGGAAGGGGAACATCACACACTGGGGCCTATTATAGGGGGGGAGGGGGGAGAGATTGCATTGGGAGTTATACCTGATGTAAAGCACGAGTTGATGGGTGCTGATGAGTTGATGGGTGCAGCACACCAACATGGCACAAGTATACATGTGTAACAAACCTGCACGTTAAGCACATGTACCCTAGAATTTAAAGTATAACAATAAACAAAACAAAACAAAAAGCCATATATAACAGGCTTGAGATATGTTATATATAAGCAAAATTTACAGTCACATTTTGTTCATTATTATAGATATTCTTCTAATTTATATGACTGTTTCAAAATCCTTCCTATAAACATCAAAACACTTGTAGTTTGCATGACAATTATTAAATAGTTTATACAAAAGGAAGCAGGTTTTCAAGGCCAAGCAAAGTTTTGTTTGCAGCCATAACAGATTTTGTACACATGTGTGAACCTTTACTGTAGTATCTCAGCATGATAATTGTGTTTGACAGTCATTGGCTTTTGGATTGCACAACAGCATGGAAATCAGTTCAGACTGTAAAATTTGTGCTGAAGTCCTACTTACTACATGTGTTAAGGTCAAAGTAGCTGCTAATTTTATACTTCTCCAGGCAATTCTTGGGAACGAACATTTCACCAGATAACCTAGCACATCACTTTCAACATATTCCCGTGCAAAACTGATTAAATGAACAGAAAGTGTCGACACTTGAAATCGTTTTCTCTAAGATCCGGAACAAGACAAGGATGCCCACTTTTACTACTTATATTCTACATAATACTGGAAATCCTAGCCAGAGTAATTTGACACAGAAAAGAAATAAAAGGCATTCATGCATAGAAGCAACAAGTTAAATGATCTGTTTTCAGATGACAAGATTTTATACATAGAAAATACTAAAGACTCCATCAAAAGCTCTTAGAATTAATAAATGAATTCAGTAAAGTTAAAGGATACAAAATGAATACACAAAAATCACCAGTGTTTCTGTACAATAACAACTAACAGAAAAAGAAATCAAGAAAACAATTCCATTTATAATAATTACCAAAATAAATAAATAAGAATGTATTTATAACCAAGAGGTTAAAACATCTGCCTATTGAAAACTATAAAAAATGGTGAAATAGGCCGGGCGCGGTGGCTCAAGCCTGTAATCCCAGCACTTTGGGAGGCCGAGACGGGCGGATCACGAGGTCAGGAGATCGAGACCATCCTGGCTAACACGGTGAAACCCCGTCTCTATTAAGAAATACAAAAAACTAGCCGGGCGAGGTGGCGGGCGCCTGTAGTCCCAGCTACTGGGGAGGCTGAGGCCGGAGAATGGCGTGAACCCGGGAGGCGGAGCTTGCAGTGAGCTGAGATCCGGCCACTGCACTCCAGCCTGGGCGACAGAGCGAGACTCCGTCTCAAAAAAAAAAAAAAAAAAAAAAAAAAAAAAAAAATGGTGAAATAAATGAAGAAGATACAAATAAATGAAAAAATATCCAATGCTCATGCATCAGAAGAATAATATTGTTAAAATGTCAATACTACCTAAAGCAGTCTACAGAGTCAAGGCAATCTTACCATAATTCCATAGCATTTTTCACAAAAATATTAAAAACAATAATAAAATTCATATGGAACCACAAAAGACCCAAATAGCCAAAGCAATCTTGAGCAAAAAGAACAAAGCTGCAAGCATCACAGTACCTGTTTCCAAAATACACAAAAAAGTTACAATAATTAAAACACCATGGTCCTGGCATAAAAACAGATACATAGAAAAATTGAAAAGAATGGAAAACCTGGTACTAAATGTATACAGTTTTTTTGACAACTGATTTTTGACAAACATGCCAAGCACACACAATGGAAAAAGGGCAGTCTTTTCTGTAAATGGTTGGGTAAACTTGATATCCACATGCAAAAAAAAAAAAAAGAAAGAAATTAGACCCTTATCTCACACCATATATAAACATCAACTAAAAATGAATTAAAGACTTCAACAAGAGATCAGAAACTGTAAAACTATTAGAAAAATACAGGTGATTATCTCCAGGGCAATGGTCTGTGCAATAATTTATTGGATATGACTCAAAAAGCATATTCAACAAAAGCAAAATTAGACAAATGGGATCACATCAAACTAAAAAGCTTCTGTACAGCAAAGAAAATCAACAGAGTAAAGAGAAAGCCTATGGAATTAAAGGAAATATTCATAAAACACACATCTGAAAAGGGTATAATATCCAAAATATGATACATAAGAGACTCAAACAACTCAATAACAAGAAAACAAATGATTTGATTAAAAATGAGCAAAGAATCTGAGTAGAAATTTATGTGTATAACACACTAATGGCCAACAGGTATGTAAAAACATATTTTGCACATCACTAATCATCAAGGAAATAAAAATTAAAACCACAATGACATATCAATTTATACCTGTAAGAATAGCTATTATCAAAAAGACTATTTTTTATAACAAGTGTTGGTGAGGATATGGAGGAAAGGGAAGCTATTATCAAAAAGATTATTTTTTATAACAAGTGTTGGTGAGGATGTGGAGGAAAGGGAAGCTTTATGCACTGTTGGTGGGACTGTCAATTAGTAAAGCCATTATGATAAATATGAAGGTCCTAAAAAATTATAAATACAATTATCATATGATTCAGCAATGGTACTAGTGGGTATATGTTTAGAAAAGACATGAAATCAGTGTGTCAGAGAGATGCCTACACTCACATGTTCATTACAGCGTTATTCATAAAAGCCAAGACATACAGTCAGACTAAATGTCCATCAACAGATGAATGGCTTTAAAAAATGTGGATAGACAATAGAATACTGCTCAGCCTTAGAAAGGGGGGAAGTTCTCTCATTTGCAACAATAAAGATGTACCTGGAATACATAACGTTGAATGAAGTAAGCAAGACACAGAAACACAAATACCGTATGATCTCATTTGTATGTGAAATCTAAAAAAGTTGAATTTGTAGAAGGAGAGAATGGCAGCTCCAGAGGGGTGGTTGAGGAGAGGATGATTGGGTACGTGTTGACCAAAGGGCATAAAATTTCAATTGGTAAAAAGAATGAGTTCAAGACATCTATTGTACAACATGGTGACTATAGTTAATGACAATGTATGGTATTCTTGAAAATTGCTAAAAGAACAGTTTTTGGGGTTTTCATCACAAAAAAAATAATCAATGTGAGGTAATGCATGTTAATTATCTTGGTTTCACCATTCCACATGTCTGTCTGTCTCTCTCTCTCTCTCTCTTTTTCTCTATTTTTTTCTTTTTTTTTTAGGACAGAGTTTTGCTTTTGTTGCCCAGGCTGGAGTGCAATGGCATGATCTCGGCTCACCACAACCTCCGCCTGCCAGGTTCAAGCAATTCTCCTGCCTCAGCCTCCTGAGTAGCTGGGATTACAGGCGTGCATACCACGCCTAGTTAACTATGTATTTTTAGTAGAGAGGAGGTTTCTCCATGTTGGTCAGGCTGGTCTTGAACTCCTTACCTCAGGTGATCTGCCCGCCTCAAAATGTTGGGATTACAGGTGTTAGCCACCATGCCCGGCCAGTATCTACATATTTTTAAACATCATACTCTACACCATAAATATATCCAATTTTTATATGTCAAGTAAAAAGGAAATAATAATAAGTAAATATCATCAGTAATATTGTAGACATACACCACTTTTAGATCACAGGTGTCAACCAACTGTGTAGTTTGAATATCTCTCCATCCATATCACACGCTACTGGAGGGCGTCTGTCTGTTCCAGGGTCATGAAAGCATCTGGTTCTAGCCTAATTAAGCCTTGGTAACACTTGCCAGCACCATTTGGCCAGGGATTCCTGATTTCACTCTGTTCTACTTTACTACTTAATCTTCATTTTCCCGGCTATGTGTTTTTTTCTTATCCACTGATGTATTAGTAGTGCATCCTCAGCTAGTGCTTTATTTCACAACTCCATGGGGTATGTTGACTATTACGATGGGACAGTGTAGTATAAAATTATCAAAATTACTACTACTAATAATAAAATTGGAACTCTTAAGAAATTTTAAAATTATTCCATGAAAGACACTGAGAAGAATATTAAAGGACATTTTATAGACTAAAGAGACGAATCCCTTTCTCCAGAGGAACAGCCAATCATAAGTTGTGCTTGCTCCCAGAGCCAGTTTCCCTTACCCTCTGAAGCATGCTCATCCTGCCAGGAGTCAAGTATTTTGAACCATATGTCTTGTCCTTCTACTCTCAGTGGATCCTCCATGTCTCATCATACAAATCACCCACATTAGGTGACTTAAAAGAAGGCTCCTGATTGAAAATAGCTCTAAACCTTGTGAGGGAGGAACAGGTGAAAGAACTGCAGGAAAAAAATCCTTCTCCCATTTCTCAGTAAGAGAACAAGGGGCAGTAATAATCAGGAAAACAAATCTCAGGAAGTATTTCTAGAAATATGATAGAATGAGGAAGAATCACTAACATACTGTTCTCCACATCCTCACCAAGAGTTGTTATAGGCTGTCTTTATTATTATGCCCATTCCAGTGTGTGAAGTGTTATGTGATTGTGGTTTTAATTTCACTTCTCTAATGACTAATGAGGTTGACTGTCTTTTTATCTCTTTATCAGTTATTTCTATGTTATATCTGGTTATATTCAGAAATATATATTCTATGTTATGTTCAGAAATTTGTGTCCATTTTTGAACTGGGTCATGTTTATTTTCTTGCTACTGATTTACAATGAGTTTTTTGTATATTCTAGATGGAAATCTTTATCAGATATTTGATTTTCAGTCCGTAGGTTATCTTTTATTAGTTATCTTTTGATATGTAAATATTTTTAAATTTGACAATGTCTAATTTATCATTTTTTCTTTTATAGATTGTGTTGTGTGTTTTGTATCTGAAAATTCCTCTCTCAGGATCTCAAAGATGTTCTCCAGTGTTTTTTTTTTCCTTTTGCTAAAGGTTTTATAGTTTTAGTTCTAGGCCTTAGGTTCTATGATTCATGATAAGTTCAATTTTCTGCATAGTGTTATGAACAGGTCTAATTAATGTTTTTCTAATTTCCTTTGGGATATCTTCTTTGACCCATGAGCTATTGAGAAATGACTTGCTTCATATTCAAATATTTGTGAGATTCTGTATGTTTCTTTTTGCTGTTTGTTCCTAAATTAATTCTATTGTGACTAGATATCATATTTTTATGATTTCAATCTTAAAATTTATTGAAATTTCTGCAAGATCCCTATGTGAGAACTGCAAATCACTAATGAAAAAATCAAAAAGATCTAAATGAATGGAGAGATATACCATGCTCACAGATTGGGAGACTCAGCATATAATATGTTATTTCTCTCCTAAGTGATCTATAGATTTTCATAATGAAATCAAGCCTCCAGCAGGATTGTTTGTAGATATAGATAAGCTCATTTAAACATTTATATTGAAAAGCAAATTACCTAGAACAGCTGAAATTATTTTGGAAAAGGGAAATAGAAGAATTATACTACTTTATTTTGAGACACATTAATTCGATAGTAATTAAAACAATATGGCATTGGCAAAAATATAGACACAAAGACCAATAAAATAGAACAGTGAATCTAGAAATAGACCCATACAAATATGGCCAAGTAATTTTTTTAACAAAAATGCAGAGACAATTAAATTGTGAAAAAAGTTTCTTCAATAAATAGTATTGGAACTATTGGGCATCCAGAAGCAGAAAAACATACTTCAAATAAATCTTCCATTTTTGACAAAAATTAAATCAGAATGAATCATAAGTCTGAATATAAAACAAAACTACACAACATTCAGATGAAAATTTTGTAAACATTTTTATGACTTCAAGATAGAAAAATATTCCCTACACATGAATCAAAAGTTCTGTTATAAAATTATCAAAATTAATAATAATAAAATTGGAACTCAATAAAAAATTTTAAATTGTTAGACACATTTCATTTTAAAATGAAAGACATTGAGTAAAATATTAAAGGACAAGTTATAGACTAAAGAGACAATTTTCAACCACATATCTGACAAAGAACTTATACACTATATATTACATATATACACACTATATATATACTATAGCATATTCTGTATACATAAAATATATACTATATGTACACTGTATACATAAAATATATTATATATGCTATATATACATAATATATACTATGAGTATAGTATAAATACATAAATATATATACTATATGTATACTACTTTATTGGTCATATACACAGTTTCTTATATATGTATACAAAATCTCAGTAGTAAGAAAAATATCAAATTAATCATTGGACTCAAGGATTGGAATAGACTTTTTATCAAAGAGGATATATGGGAGATAAAGCAGATGAAAAGGTGTTAATTGCATTACTCATTAGGGGAACACAAATTTAAATCATGGCCAAACACCTCTGCACACCTATTAGAATGGTCACAATGAAACATAAGTCTTGGAAAGGATGATAACACCAATGTTGATAAGCAATTGGTACTCTTACACATTATTGGTGAATTTGCAAATGCCACAGTTAACATATAAAATAGTTGGTAGTTATAAATTTAAATAAACATCAATATGAAACTCAATCTCATGCATATTTACACTGGAAAAATAAAAACGTATGTTCATCTAAAACCCACACGTGAATGTTTATATAATCTCTTTTCTTAACCTCACACACATGGAAACTACCCAAATATGCATCAAAGGGTGAATGGCTAAACAAGAGGTGATATACACATGCAATAGTGTCCTACAAGGCAGTAAAATGGAATGAACCATTGATACACACAGCAACTTGGATCAATCTGGAAGTCATTATGCCGAGTGAAAGAAGCCTCTCTCAAAAGTTTACATACCGTAAGATTTTATTCTACAACATTCTTGAAAAGACAAAGCTATACCAATGTAGAACAGATAAGTAGCTCCTAAAGGTTTGGAGGAAAGAGAGTTGTGACTACGAAGGAATAAACACAAGTGAGATTTTTATGGTGAAGGAAATGTCATGTGTCCTGTTTGGAGAAGTGGTTACAGAATTATACACATAATAAAATTCACTGAATCATACACAAAAGTCCATTTTTCTTTAGGTAAATAAAAAAAAAGTTTAAAAATATCCGCTGTGAAGTTAGAGAAGAAAAATTGTTCTGCTTGGGATTGTTTAGGCTTCCTAAATCTATAGGTTGATTCTGGTTAACTCTCAGCCAAAAGCCTTTTGAATATTGTTCTTTGACATTTTTCTCTTCTATATCTAGAATTTAAATTATACACACATACATATACACATATACATATATATACTCACACATAACATATCATATTCTATCTCTTTACCAATGCTAAGGTTTGAGAGAGATGTTAATCTTTTGGTTCTTTTTGTCATTTTCATCTAGGTCATATTCACAGAAAGAATGTATATTTTTGAGCGATATCAAGTAAACTGCTGTTTTGGGAGACCCTAAAGACCACCCTAAGATTTGATGATTCACCAGTACAAAACAACAGACTCCATTTGTCATTATGCTCAGAGTTATGTTTTATTATAATGAAAAGGTACTGAGAAAAATCAGCAAAGAGACAAATACATGTGGCAAAGTCCAGAGCAAATCAGGAATAAGCTTCCAAGAGTCCTCGTCCAGCACAACAACAAAGGATGTTACTGAATTCTTTCAGTGAAGAATTATGGCAACCTCTATGAAATATTGTCCAGGGAAGATCATTAGAGATTCAGTCCCTAAGAGTTTTATTGGGGGCTAGTCACTTTGGCAACCTCTGTCTAACATATACCAAAATGTAAGTCTCTCAAAAGCATAAACAACATTGCTATGCAGTTTAGGCACAATGAGCTACTCTTATTAGTTCTGGATATGGCATGAGGCATTCTAAAATCCAAGCTCCCAAATGTTGTCAGTCATAGACCAAGTTTGCAAGACAGCACTGGGTCTGCTGTGTTAACTTTCTCTGCAGAACTCCCCACCTTCTGCAGTGCTTACACTCAGTCTTTTATTTCATGCATAGTGCAACACCATAAAAAACAAGCCTCAGTGTCTTCTGTGTTTTTGCTTCATCACTCTATTTATTTTTTTTCTTAATTCTTATTTGACTTAACATTTGGTTTGAGAGAGTTGTATATTTTCCTGCTGGATGAACATTTTAAAGTATTTCATATATAATTGAACACTTTCAGTTGTTTTAATTCAAAGGGTCGTTCAGCATGACCTGTCTACTGCGTTAAAGAACACAAACATTGACGTTATTTTTCATTAAAAACAAATATGATTTGCTTCATTGCATAGGCTTGTTATTTATAGTCTTAATTGCATATTGGATATGTATTAAGCAATGTCTTCAGCATCAACATTAGGCAAAAGAAGAAGTTGAGCTGAAATAAAATCACCACAGATATCTAACAAGACCTTACAAGGAGCTCTGGATCCCGATGGTCCTTCAGAGTTGTTGCAATTGTGGAAAGGGGTCTGTCCTTGATATCCCCTCATCATCCAGCACTGAATAAGGCTGCTCCAAGAAGGAAACATGACCTTGCTCAAGGTCAAGATTTTGAACTGAAGACAAGTCCAAGAGAGGGAACAAGCTCAGAGCTGTGAGTTGCTTCGAACTCCATTAGCTGGAGGACTGAGTTTCATAGTCCTGGGTTCCAGAGATTGTGCACATCGCTCACATACATTCATTGCAGTCTGATGAGAAATCAACGAACTGACATTAGGAAGCTTATTTTGAAGTTACTGAAATATTTCCTGTTTCCTCATATATTTCCTGCAGATATTAATATACTTAAGTTATTAAATAGAAAAAAGGTGACTTTGTTTTATATTTTGCTTTCAAACCTTAAAAAATTGTTATTATAATTAGTTATGAACTGAGTCATTGCTTTAGTCCTTTTGTGCTGCAATAACATACTACAGGTTGTATAATTTACGTAAAAAAATCAGAAATGTATTTCTCACAGTTCTAGGGGCTGGTACATTCGAGATCAAGGCACTGGCATCGGGTGAGAGCCTTCTTACTTCATAATCTCATGGCGAAAGACAGAAAGGCAAAGAGGCAAGAGGAGGCTGAACTCGTTTCTTTATGAAGGCATTTATCCCACTAACGAAGGCAGCGTTATCATAGCCTAATCATCTCTCAAAAGCTCCTCTTCTCAAGACTGTTACAATGGTAACTAAATTTCAATATAAGTTTTGAAGGGAATGAGCATAAAAGCATAGCAGTCATCATCATTATCAATATTATTTTTTCCTAGTGTGCAACTAAGTCTTTGAACTGGGATTATAGCTTTCCTAAGGGTTGATTAATTTAACTGTTTACTTCAAAAATTTGAAGCCAAAGAATCATTTATTATTTTATTAAAAATTTCCCTGTGTTTTTAGTACTCTATTTTGGCTAATTGAAAACGTTGCATTTTTGAAATAAATAGAATGTGAATGAGGATAGAAATGAATGCCTTAAATTGTTTGTCATATCGTGACTCAATTTCTTTGCCTCTGTTCAGATTGCTGGTAGGCCCTCCCCTGTTTGGTATGTTGCAACATCAATGTCACGTAGACTGCTTGGTGCAGACACAGTCACAAACTTAAAAGACAATGAGCACATCAAAATTACATGTTACATTAAATGAAACAACTGGCTTTATGATGGTCATCAGATAATCTACAATTTGAGGGTGTGTATGTTTACTGCCCCGTTTAAAACAAATGTAAACACAAATCATTCAAATTCTGGTTCACTGGCTAAAACAACTCATAAGCCTTGAGAGAAAAAAAAGACCCCAAAAACTGTAGTCTCTGTTCCCTGACTTGTGTATAAGTACTCTGGACATACAGAACACCTGGGGATTTCCAATTTTATGAACTGCCTTTCAGCTAATTTTGTACTTGGTCATTTTGCTCTCGAGGCACAGGAGTGGAGGAAAATGCCCCCAGGGAAACCACCTGAGTTGGCTTTCCTGTAACTGTCTAAAAGTTCACTAATATTTCTGTACTGTCTCAGGTATTTTGGAGACCTCCATAGAAAAGCACTAGTAGCTACATTTTAAGAATCAGGAGGTAAAAGGAAGTTCTGATCATGAAATGCTGCTGATTCATGATCAGAACTTTCTGATCCTCACTCCAGGAGATTTAAGGCTCTAGGAGACAGGAGTCGAGGCCTATAGGTTGGAGATGATGACAGAGGACAAAAGGGGACAGGAGCACCAAGGACAAATTTCACCTACTTTATTATTTTAGAGGAATAGTCCTGGGGATGGCGGTTTTCAACAGGAGAGCCGAGGGATAAAAATAATAAGAAAGGGACTCTCCTTTAAGTTTGTTGAGAGAGAAAATACTTAAATAGCAGAAATTCTTCTAGAAGGACTTCATTTCTCTTCTTGCTCACTTTTACTTATATTTCCTCAAAACATAGTTGGTTGCAACTGCTGAGATTATGCAGTGCATAGACAAGTATCTGATAATTATATAACAAAGATGCCTGTTAAACAACACAACAACAGCAAGAACCACAAAACACACCACAACATGGCAAATACATAGAAATTGTTAAAAATAGTCTTACCTGTTTCTAAGGACTTATTTACGTCCTTTTAAAAAAATAAATCTTCAGATTTCTTTGTGGAAGGATAAACACCTGCCTAATTTGAACTTAATGTGTTGCATGAAAGTGTTTACAAGAGTGTGTATTTCTAAGTTATTACAGTTAATCACATTTTTAAAGATTTTTGAGTGTTTAATTGAAGTTTAAAGTTTTAAGAAGTATAAAAATAACTGAACTATGTTTAAGAACCCTGAGAATTGCAGATGAAATGTTAATAAAACATCAGAGAACAGATTGAATAAATTAATAGACACAAATGAGGCTCAGATGACAAACAAGAAAAAAGAACATTCAAGATTGAAAAGACTGGAAATAAGAACAACAACAATTCAAATGCTCATTGCAGGACAGTTCTTTGGATGGTCTTGGGCCAACCCAGTTCTTTCCCCCATTTTTCTTGTAATTCTCAAGGGTAACTGTAGAAGATGCTGGGAATGCAATATCCCAAGACAAGGAAGAACTGGCTGGAGTAGCCTATCCTATCTCTTTGAGAACAGGATATCACAGAACACTTTAGTCCAGCATGTCATGTAGCCCCTGGTTATAAAACCCAGGGTGGACTGCTTTCTGAAGCCCCTCAACAACAGAGCAAGTTGTAGAATGCTCGACTCCATTCTCCCTGGGCAGCTTTCCTAAACTGGGGTTCCAGCTTGCCATAAATCCTAGGCTTATGAAGTCCCTTGCTGCCTGTCTGCGAGTAAGACATCTGCTTCATGTAACTTGCTGTGTACTAGTGCTCTGTTTCACTGGACTCAGGCAAGTGATAGAAATTGCAGAGCCCAAGTGCAGTGTGGGAGGTGTTTGGCCTCCTTTCCTGGGATTGATACTAATGCCTAGTAATCTTGCTTCACATTAAATAAATAGAAGTACCCAGATAATCAGCATGAACTCCTGGGGGTTAGGGGATCTTCTTCTGGAGCACTGCGGTGTGCTGTATGTTGTCCTCCTGCATCGCTTCTTGTTTCATTTCCATATGATTTCCAAAGACAATTTCCAATAGTGTTACTATTTTCAAATATCATTAGGTTGCCAAAAATATTATACCATCAAAAACTGGTGTGCTGATGTTTTGACAGTCAGGCCTACATTTAGCAAAATGTGCTATCATCCTCTAAATTAGCAACCATTAGCATTTTCTGGAGAAACTAGATGCACTAGCTATACACTATATTATGGTCATCAGATAATCTACAGTGTGGAGATTAATCTACAGGGAGAGGGTAAAAGCTTGAGATAATTCCTGAGGTAAAAGAAGGTAAAACAGTAATAGTAATTAATAATCGAACACTGACCTTACTAAATACTCACTTTTATTGTTGTTGCTATTACATTATCACTATAATCTTGTGATCTAGGTAAATATTTCAACTTTATAGATAAAAGTTATTAAGATTGAAAAGTTAAATAGTTTTGCATAATTTTAATACTAATGAAGAAAGGGACAAAAATTCTAGCCCATCTCTGCTTGAATTCCAACTGAGTTTTAAGAGAGAATCAAACAGATTGCCCCACATAATTTCAGGATGCTAAAGAATATATAAAAAGAAGAGTATGTGGATTTTTTAAGGCAATGATCAGAAGCTAGTTAACTTCTTCCTGTTTTTACCATTCCAGACTTGTTGGTGAAGCCTTCTTGGACAATCAGGAAGGAATTTACGTGCCCAGACTTCATTTACCACCAGTATTCACGTTGATCTGAGCAGCACCTGGTGTATGTAAGAGAATTGAGAAACAGAGGGAAAGGAATGACCCCTAGATTCTGTTTTTATATTTTCTTGCATAGTAATTACAATGAATAACAATGCTTATTCTTTCTATATAGGATGTGCATGTGTGTGTTTATTTTTCCTATGGGGCTTTTGCAGTTCAAAATTATGTACATGCCATTTTCACAATGTGATTTGGAGATCTCACAGGGATATGATTTCACTGTATATTGCATTGTTTCACTATTAAGTCTTAAACAAAATGGACAACCAAATGTGAATAAATAAATGAGAGAGAGAGTTGATCAATTTATAAACATGAAATTATGAATGGGAATACATCAGTATTAAGTATGTCAACCAACCCAAGATGAGAGAAAAAAAAGGAAAGAACAAAGGAAGGAAGAAGAAATCGAAGGAGGAGGGACAGAAGGAAAGAAGGAGGGAAGGAGAGAGGAAAAAGGAAGAAAAGGAAGGGAAGAGAGGACAAAAAAATAAAATGAGCCTACTCCATGTAGTCAACATTGCTGTGAAGATCTGAGATGGAGATATTTAGAAGAGCACGTTGGGAGGTATACTGAGGTTGAAATGTCACTCTGAAAATATATTAATCCCAGTTGTTGTGGAATGGAAGCAAAATTGTAAATTTGGTTTAGCAAAAGATTCATTTTAGCCCAAAAATATATATAAAAGGAAAAAATGTATATTGTAATTCAAAATCAGAAAAATAGCATTTACTTTACAGGCATCTATTTTATTTCTAATGAAATTATTCTTCCAGACTGAGACTCTATTGTAAGCATCATTAATAACATCCCTTCCCACAGTAATTGTAGTTGTATATAGTTTTCTTCAAAATGAAATCATGTGGGGAAAAAAGGAGCTATTAAGCAATTCTTAAAGGAGTCACTAGCTGTGGGCTTCATTTTTTTCACATCTATCTAAGATAGGCATACTGTTGTGTGTAGATTTTCTTCAATCAATCAATCACACACACACACACACACACACACACACTTATTACGGATTCCAGAAGCATTTTGGTTTCAACTTGAAACTTAAAAAGCAAGGGTACAATTGTTTCCTGACTCCCTTTTTCTTGTGAGTTCAGCTGTTTGAGTCACTGGTTCAAGAAGTAGCAGAGTTATTTGTGAAAATTTTAATTTGAGAGAAGAAGAAAACAAACCCGAGTCAAGTAACACATTAGCTGTGTACAAATATTTATAAATTTTCATTGTAACCCAACAGACTAGCAGCATGTTCATTTTAATGACAATTTCTATATACTGTAATTTGATTAGACAAAGCCTTAAATTAAATTCAGGCTTCAAGTTGACTCAAAATCTACATTTCAATACTGTAAAACACAGTTATAAATGAAAAAAAAAAAAAACCTTGTATAGCAAAATACTAAAATGTTTTAGTAATACATTTGACTTTAAAAAACACTATCCATATTTTTTAGAGAAGCAGAATTTGAAAGGTATGTTTTTTAGTTATAGTGAAAATAGTAATTTTTAAAACGTTAGTGACATATAGAGAAATTTTGGTAATCCCCTACATGAGATGATGCCAAATTTTATATTATAGGAGTTCATATAATAATATTGACCCTTGCAATAGTTTAATAGAGTCAAAATGTATTGTTTCTGATGTCCCAAGCTCTGTAAATTCATGCATATCTTATGTGATTTTCTAAGCAATACATAAGATAAGTTCTTTTTTCTTTTCTTATAAAAATGAGGCAGCTGAGACTCAGAGAGGTAAGTTACTTCCTAGAGCACTAGTGGGAAGGAAAACAAGGCTTTGGACTGAGGCAGTCTGGTTCCAGAGTCTCTGAACCACTGTGTCGGGGGGACTCCCATTGCTACGAAATGAAACTACATCCATATAGTAGGACAGTATGTTTGTAAAGAAATCAAAATATTAAATGCTTCAGCATTTTGACTAGAATTTAGAACAACAGTCGAACGTTTCATACGGCGAGTATCATTCGCATGTGCACCAGTTATTTTGTGAAGTTGTTTTCCTCCCGTTCAACACTATAGAAAAATAATTATGAATCTTAGCTTTCTCATGGGATCTATAATCCCCATCACGCAGCCTAAGTAATTGTGCTATCTATGCCAGTTTTATTGTCAATAACAGCCTGGAGAAAAAATTTGCTTTGGCTTAGTTTTAATTTGTAAGTGTCCTAATCTCAACTGCATATACTAATTATAAATCAAGCATTCTTTGCTCACCAGTGAGATATTGTTTAGACGCTTATAAACGCATATGAAACAGAAATAAGGAGGACTGAAATTGTTCCATTTGGGCTTGAGGGCGATTGGCTGTCCTGCTAAAATACATTAATGTTAGGCCATTAAATGTATGTGGGGGTTGGCAGATGCATAGGTGCTTATGTGTGCTAAATGCCTATGCTACATCCTGGGAAGGAAATTATAATTTATGCATTTGAGTTCTCAAAAATAAAGGTTTCTGAGACTTAGTATCAATAAAGTATTTGTTCTGTATTTTGGGGTCCTAATTCCCGGATGTTGAACTTGTTGAGCAATCTTGAAAGTTACATGGTGGTAATAGTAATTTTATCCTTTCTACATTTTGAGCAGTTTTAAAATTGTCATACCATAAGCTAAAATTTAATGTTCACTACAAAGAACTCAAACAAATTTACAAGAAAAAAACAAACAGCCCCATCAAAAAGTGGGCAAAGGATATGAACAGACATTTCTCAGAAGAAGACATTCATACAGCCAACAGACACATGAAAAAATGCTCATCCTCACTGGCCATCAGAGAAATGCAAATCAAAACCACAATGAGATACCATCTCACACCAGTTAGAATGGCGATCATTAAAAAGTCAGGAAACAACAAGTGCTGGAGAGGATGTGGAGAAATAGGAACACTTTTACACTGTTGGTGGGATTATAAACTAGTTCAACCATTATGGAAAACAGTATGGCGATTCCTCAAGGATCTAGAACTAGATGTACCATATGACCCAGCCATCCCATTACTGGGTATATACCCAAAGGATTATAAATCATGCTGCTATAAAGACACATGCACACGTATGTTTATTGCTGCACTACTCACAATAGCAAAGACTTGGAATCAACCCAAATGTCCATCAGTGACAGACTGGATTAAGAAAATGTGGCACATATACACCATGGAATACTATGCAGCCATAAGAAAGGATGAGTTTGTGTCCTTTGTAGGGACATGGATGCAGCTGGAAACCATCATTCTTAGCAAACTATCACAAGAACAGAAAATCAAACACCGCATGTTCTCACTCATAGGTGGGAACTGAACAATGAGATCACTTGGACTCAGGATGGGGAACATCACACACCGGGGCCTATCATGGGGAGGGGGGAGGGGGGAGGGGGGAGGGATTGCATTGGGAGTTATACCTGATGTAAATGACGAGTTGATGGGTGCTGAAGAGTTGATGGGTGCAGCACAGCAACATGGCACAAGTATACATATGTAACAAACCTGCACGTTATGCACATGTACCCTAGAACTTAAAGTATAATAATAATAATAAAAAAAGAAAGAAAGAAAAAAAATTTAATGTTCATAGATTTCATTCCAAGTCCTATCATGAGATTATTTCCTACATGTGTAGTAGATATCATATAGGTCTCTAGAATGTGTGAGCCTTGTTTTCTTTCTTCATTCCTTTTTTTATTTTTTCCTTTCCTTTTTCGTCCTTCCTTTCTTCCTTCCTTCCCTCCTTCCTGCCTTCCTGCCTTCCTGCTTTCCTGCCTTCTTGCCTTCCTCCCTTCCTGTTTTCCTTCCTTCCTCCCTTCCTGCCTCCCTGCCTTACTGCTGTTTTCCTTTATTCTATTGTATTTCTTTTCTTTTTTCTTCAAGGGATAAGTGTTTGGGGTACAATGTAATATGTGCTAATTGTGTTGGTTTGAATGCTGGCTCCACATGCATTAGTTGCATGAATGTTGTCATATCATTCACTCTCTGTATGCCCATGATTATCCATGATGATCATAAAGGATGTCACCCAGATGAGCTATTGTGAGAATTAATGGGAAAATACATAATAAGCAACTGGAGAAGTGCCCGGTTCTGTTATTATTATAAATTTGTTAGTAATTTATTGTTATTCTATTATCCGTTTAACATGTATGAACTGAGTAGTGAATATATTCTAGCCTCTCTATTCTAATGGTGAAAATTGCTAGGGTGGGTACATGTAAGTCACAATCAATACATAGTTTGGTGGACTTTTATTTATTTATTTATTTTTGAGGCAGAGTCTCACTCTGTCACCCAGGCTAGAATGCAGTGATGTGATCTCGGCTCACTGTAACCTCAGTCTCCTGGGTTCAATCTATTCTCCTGCCTCAGCCTCCTGAGTAGCTAGGATTACAGGCATGTGCCACCACGCTCAGCTAATTTTTCTATTTTTAGTAGAGATGGATTTTGCCATGTTGGCCAGGCTGATCTTGAACCCCTGACCTCATGTGATCCACCTGCCTTGGTCTCCCAAAATGCTAAGAGTACAGGCATGAGCCACCGTGCTCGGCCAGTTTGGTGGATTTTTTTTATAGAAATGGTCACAATCTCTGCACACTTTCGTGTCCCCTTCAGAATCCAAGTCCTTGGATACTTGAATAGTCTCCTCCCACATTGACTCTGGGCCTCACATGTGACCAGTTTTGGCCAACAGAACAAAAGCCAAGGTGATTCAAGTAGGGACTATGAAAGTCCTTGCACATTGGAGTTTGGCTTTTCTCTTGCTGCAGTCAATAACTCTGCCACCACCATGCTGGTAACAAGTTAGATCAGCCTGCTGAGCACTTGGCCTCAACTAGCCCAATTTCTTCCATTTCCCCTGCCAACCGTCTATCAGCCATCCAACATGTAAGACCGTGGACACCAGCAGACTGCAGACCTGTGAATGAGCCCAGTGTGCACCACAGGGAACATAGATGAGCCCTTCCAGCTAAACAGAGCCCGCATTGCTACCCACAAGAACTGTGAGCACCAAGCTTCTATGTGGTTTGTTATGCAGCAGCCAATAACTGATCTACGTAAGTTACTTATCTAGATTTATGTTTTTGTGAATTCATGCTGGAATGAGAGAGTCCTATCCAGGCCAAGAATTCCTTAGACTTCTGCTCATGGCATCATGATGCTTTCTCAATAGGAGACATTCTCATCTAACTCAAAATGTCTTACCCCTTTAATCTCTCCAGGAAACATTCCTTGAAATTATGACAGGCTGATTTCATTCACCCTGCTCTAGGTTCCACAATTTCCTTTATCTCATCAAGTATACTGGGATGTTCTTTGATGGTAACTATAGCATAAAAGCTTCTTAATCGCCTTTTTTAACATGTAAATGAGAGTCCATGGGATAGGAGATTGGAGCATATATGGTAACATTACTGCTGAACTAAAACTTTTTTCTATTTTATTACGAAAATATAATATTGATTGGAATATGCAATTCAAATTTATTTTAAATGATACTTTTTATAACATTATGTTTAAGTTTCAAAAGTAGCATTAAAAAATCATTAGATATGTTCCTTACCTTCTCTGTATTCTTCTCTTCATTTGTTTCTTATTTGCGAAGGAAGTATGATTTTATAATAGACAGATAACAAATCCTAGACTAAACATCTCTCTGGATATGTATTATTTAATTTTGTATATCTCTAATATAGTATAAGGCAGCTCCTGTAAAGAAAGAAGACATAAAAGGAGGAGATAAGGAATGATAGGCAATATTTTAGAAAAGATATTGAGTAAGTAATGTATGAAAATGTTCTCATATATCTTTCATTTGTTTCTCACAATATCCCAATGATGTAGCCATTTTAATATGACTTTTGAGAAATGCAATAATTAGGTTGTATAGGGACTGTGTGATTGCTCATCATTCTATTGACAGAAAGTAATGGGAACAAGGTTTCAATGTCCTTGACTTCTGTCCTCTGTCATACAGGACCCATTAAGAAGATCGCAGAGGACTGCAATTTAAAGAAAAGATAAACATCATATGCTATGGATTGTATTGTGTCAGTCCCACCCAAAATTTATGCATTAATGCCCTAATCCTCAATATGACTGTATCTAGATACAGTGATTTCAAAGTAAATAAGGTTAAATGAGATCATGAGTGTGACTCATAAGCTTAATCAGCCGTGTCACCGGAAGCCTGGAATAAAGACGGGATTACACCAGCAGAAAACAGGCAGTTTGAACTGAAAAGTGTGGAGAAAGCAGGATGGACTGAAAGAAGGCTGTTGGACTGAGATACAAAAGGACCAGACCATAGAGTATTTATTTGACTGCGAACATGTTATTTTCCAAGAAAAGTAAAGAATGATCACAACTGTGACTCAGTGATTGTCAGGACTGCCTCCTTCATTTCAAAAAGTTAGGTCATTGTCTCAGTTGCCCAAGCCAGACAGCCTCTGACCAAAGCTTCAGGGCCAGGACCATTGCCCAAGAGGATCTGAAAATGGGACTGCTACCCTAGTGGATTTGGAAGGCAAAACATGGAACAAAAGAGGATTATTCTTGGCCGGGCGCAGTGGCTCAAGCCTGTAATCCCAGCACTTTGGGAGGCCGAGATGGGCGGACCACAAGGTCAGGAGATCAAGACCATCCTGGCTAACACGGTGAAACCCCGTCTCTACTAAAAAATACAAAAATCTAGCCGGGCGAGGTGGCGGGCGCCTGTAGTCCCAGCTACTCGGGAGGCTGAGGCAGGAGAATGGCGTAAACCTGGGAGGCGGAGCTTGCAGTGAGCTGAGATCCGGCCACTGCACTCCAGCCTGGGCGACAGAGGGAGACTCCGCCTCAAAAAAAAAAAAAAAAAAAAAAAAAGAGGATTATTCTTGAGCATTAAGATCTAATGGAATTTGCCTTGCTGGCGTCTGGATTAGCTTGACTTCTATCACTCTTTTCTTTCTTCTGACATTTCTGTTTTGGAATGAGACTGTCTTACGCTTGTGTCACTGTTACATTTTGGAAGGATGTAACTCGTCTGTTTGCACAGGCTCACAGATGGAGAGGCATTTTCCCTCAGAATGAACCACACCTTGAGTACCATTCATATTTGATTTAGACAATATTTAGATAAGATTTTGACTTAGATTTCTGGATTGAGCTGGAATCAATGTAGTTTGCACGTAATAACAGCACAAATTTTGGTTGCCCAGGGGTAGAATGTTGTGGACTGAAGTGTGTGCCCCTCAAAATTCTTATGTTGAAGCCCTAACTCCCAGTGTGATTGAATCTAGAGATGGGGTCTTTAAGAGATAATTGAAGTTAAATGAGGTAATATGAGCGAAACTTTAATCCTATAGAACTTTGACCTTATAAAAGAGAAAGAGGCAGCTTCCCCTCATTCTTTCCACCATGTGAGCGCACAGGAGAAAGGAGACTGTCTGTAAGTCACAAACACAACCCTGAGCAGAAACTGAACCTTTCTGGACCTTGATCTTTGACTTTCCACCATCCAGAACTGGGAGAAAATGAATTTCTCATGTTTAAGCACCCAGTATATGGTATTTTGTTATGACTGCCCATGTTTACCAATAAACGTCATATTACACAGAGAGATCTGCTTCCACTTCAGACAAATCTAATAGGCGATGAGCAAGCAGTACTTCTCCATTAATCTTTCTGCCTTCTGTGTTTGAGAAAACAGTATGCCACTATAAGGCTTTCTCAGGGCACATATTGCAAATATTGTGGTGCTGTTTTAATTGCTAAGAAAAACATTACTAAGGCAAAGTTTAGCCATTTTACACTTAACCATTTAAGCTAAGGGATTAATCAAGGATATATGCAAATATCCATAGGTATTAATTCAGATATTAATTTTCACTGAATCACAATTTATAGTGCCTTAAATTTGTGTAATTTAATAATGTCATATATAAATGACTAACAAATGAAGACACTACATAAAATGAAATAACATACATCTATGAAAATAGTGTTCAATAAGAGTATCTATTGACAGGACCTGTAACATGTTGTCACATTATAAATAGTACATACAATATCATGCATTAACAAATATGTGTCGGCTGGGCATGGTGGCTCATGCCTGTAATCCCAGCACTTTGGGAGGCTGAGGTGGGTGGATCATGAGGTTAAGAGATCGAAACAATCCTGGCTAACACAGTGAAACCCCGTTTCTACTAAAAATACAAAAAATGAGCCGGGCGTGGTGGCACGTGCCTGTACTCCCAGCTACTTGGGCGGCTGAGGCAGCAGAATTACTTGAACCCAGGAGGCGGAGGTTGCAGTGAGCCGAGATCCCGCCACTGCACTCCAGCCTGGGCAACACAGCAAGACGACATCTTAAAAAAAAAAAAAAAAAAAATCCCTCAAATTCCTCCACATTGGAGCAAGATAAAAATAAAAATAAGATAAAAATAAAATAAATAATCCTTTGGGTATATACCCAGTAATGGGATGGCTGGGTCATATGGTACTTCTAGTTCTAGATCCTTGAGGAATCGCCATACTGTTTTCCATAATGGTTGAACTAGTTTACAATTCCACCAACAGTGTAAAAGTGTTCAATAGCAAAGACTTGGAATCAACCCAAATGTCCATCAGTGACAGACTGGATTAAGAAAATGTGGCACATATACACCATGGAATACTATGCAGCCATAAAAAAGGATGAGTTTTTTTCCTTTGTAGGGACACGGATGCAGCTGGAAACCATCGTTCTCAGCAAACTATCCCAAGAACAGAAAACCAAACACCGCATGTTCTCACTCATAGGTGGGAACTGAACAATGAGATCACTTGGACTCGGGAAGGGGAACATCACACACCGGGGCCTATCATGGGGAGGGGGGAGGGGGGAGGGATTGCATTGGGAGTTATACGTGATGTAAATGACGAGTTGATGGGTGCAGCACACCAACATGGCACAAGTATACATATGTAACAAACCTGCACATTATGCACATGTACCCTACAACTTAAAGTATAATAATAAAAAAATAAAATAAAATAAAATAAATACTGTACATAAAAATTCCATGTAGGCAGGCAGTGTTAACCTTAAGTGTGCTAAGTAAAGCACTAAATATTAGTGCTGCTTTAAATGTTTATGTATATATAAAAGAACTTAAGAGAGGGTAGAAAATATAAATAGTTGGCACTTTGGGTTCAATTTTAATTAATTTGATAATTAATTTTAAATAATTTAATTTTATGTACATTTGTTAAATGTATAAAATGTACATACAATAACTATAAACATACCAGTAGGAGTATAATATATGATGAAATGATAAATAACTTTTAAAATTTAGCATTAAAGAGTAAGAACATGATGATCAATATACATCGATAAAATGAGTTTTCTTCTAATTTATCACCTTGAAATAAAAATATTGATCAATCTTCCCACAGCTTCTCTTTGTTTCCTTGCTTGTATTTATAAAATAGGAGGCAGTAAACTAGAAGATGAAGCAAACAATAATGAAAACAGGAGTTGAGGGTGGCCGTACACCTCTGAATTGTGGCACCAAGTACACACAAAATAACAGCCTGAAATGCTCACAACCTTGGATGTTTGCATTTGTTTATGAACTATATAGGGTGCTTATTTTCTGCTTTTCATGATGGCAATAACCAATCTTTCCCCACCATATTTATGGTACTTTTCCTTCCTTTTTTTTAGAAGCATATTTTATGCTTGGCAGTATCTAAATGTTGTGTCTGGAATTTAAATAGGATAAACTGTACTTTAGCCTTAGCTAACTGAAGGAGGCCAAGCCCACTCCTGAATTGATGGTGATTATCTTTAGCAGAGTGAAATGGAAGGGTTCATTGATTGAATACTATTATGACTTAGGTGCTTTTCATATATCATCTTGTGACACTTTCCAAACAACCCTGTGGGGTAGGAGATATATTTCCCAGTTTCCAGGAAAGGAAAAATAGCATGGAGCAATTTTCAGCTTTGGCTTGTCTGAGCTCAAATCCCATGGTAAGTGTACTGGCCACACTAAATAGCACGTATATAAGATGATACTATGGACACATTAATTGTTGAAGTAGACCTGGACAGTGTTGCACAAAGATCTCAAGTCAAGAGCTCTAAAGACATTGGCTAACAATGTAGTATATGTGCCAATGCTCTCTTCTAGGTGTTGCCTAAGGGGCTTATATCATACCTACATTAGATACAATTTTAGGTGATGAACAGATACTTTAACTATAATCTAAAATAGTGGTAGATATCAAATTGTGCATTATGTGATAACAAAAACAATAGCTAATAAACCAGCATTTATCTGGGTATATATATATATAATAAAAACACTGGCAATGAAACAGAGTATTTCTCTTTTTCATACTTTTCATATTTCTCTTTATTTCCTTGTAACATTGTTGCAAAAAGAAAAGCTGACTTTATTCACAGAAACATTCTTCTTAATGTAGGAAAACATATGTAATCCACAAAAAGATGTATAAATGATAAAAGTTTAGCAAGTTTCTATCATTAAAGATAAGTATATTAAAGCCAATAATATTTCTATATGTTAACACCTAAATAATTGGCTGCTAAATATTTAAGGCCATTTACAATACTATCAAAATATAAAATTCTTAGGGATATTAGTGGTACTTGGCAAAAAGATGAACAAGAAGTCTGAGATAATCTGAAGAAAGCTTAAATAAATGGAGGAGCACATTGGCATATGAGTCATGGAATAAAAGCAGTTAAGACATCAATTCTCACCGAATTGATCTATAGCTTTAACAAAATAGCAATTAAATTATTAGCAGAATTTATCTCATAGAAATTGGTAAACTGATTACAAATATCACATGGAAATGCAAAATACTCTAAATAACTAAAACAAATTGGGAAAGAAACAAAATTGGAAGAATAACATTACAGTACTTCACAACTTAATATAATCCTACAGTTATCAATAACATATGACATTAACATAAAATTACTGAAATGAATCAATGGAAAAAAATAAAGTCCAAATGTAGATGCACACATATATGTAAAACTGATTTTTAATAAAGGTACAAAAATAATTGGGTGGAGAAAGAATATGCTTTTCAACAAATGTTACTGGAAAATTTTCATATACATTTGCAAAAAAAAATCACGACACATACTTAGTGCAATATGAAAAAAAAAACAAAATATGCACCATAGACCTAAATATAAAGTCTCAAACTATGAAACGTTTAGAATAAAATCTTTGTGATCTAGGATTAGACATAGAACACATAGAATATGACGTGTTTTAAAACATGATTCAAGATATAACAAATTTACAGTTTGGACTTCATCAAAATGAAAACCTTTGGTCCTTTGGAAGCACTGTTAAGAAAATAAAAACACAAACCTCAGCATAGGAGAAAATATTTGCAAATCATATATGTGATTAAATATCTGTATCTAAAATTTATAAAACCTCTAAAATCAATAAGAAATAAACCCAATAAAAATCATCAAAAGATTTGAACAAACTTCACCAAAGAAACAGTACAGATGGCACATGAGCATGTGAAAAAATCATTAGTTATTGGAGAAATGCAAATTAAAACTGCAATTAGATTAAAACTGCAATTAGATGATACTACACAGATATTGTAATGGCTAAAATTTAAAAACACATGGATTTAAAAGTGTAGAGAGTAATTTTAGCACCCATGCACACAGGAGATAGCAATATCAAATGTTACAATCACTTTGGAAAAAAAGTTTGACAGTTTCTTCTTTCTTTTTTCTTTTCTTTTTTTTTTTTCTTTTTTTTTTTTTTTTAGATGGAGTCTCACTCTGTGTCTCAGGTTAGAGTGCAGTGGCATGATCTCGACCCATTGCAACCTCCACCTCCTTGATTCAAGTAATTCTCCTGCCTCAGCCTCCTGAGTAGCTGGGATGACAGGCGCAGGCCACCACACTCAGCTAATTTTTGTATTTTTAGTAGAGACGGGGTTTACTCTGATGGCCAGGGTGGTCTTGAACTCCTGACCTCGTGATGCACCTGTCTTGGCCACCCAAAGTGCTGGAATTACAGGTGTGAGCCACCGCACCCAGTCCTTAGTTTCTTAAAAAGTTAAACATTCACCTACAAAATGATACAGACATTCCATTCCTAGATGTTTAACGAAGACAAATGAAACAGTTGTACAAAGTGTTCTCAGCAGCACTAGCCATTATGGCACAAAATTGTAAACAATTTAAATGTCCATTAACACATCAGTGATAAACATATTGTGTTCTGTCCACGTTTTCCAAAACTGCTTAGCAATAAAAAGGAATGAGCTATTGATCCTTGAAACAACATAGATGAGTCTCACAATAATAGTGCTGAGTGCAAGAAGTGAAACCAAAAAATTCCATAGTGTATGTTTTTATTTGTATAAACTTCTAGGAAAGGCCAGCTAATCTATAGTAACAGAAAGCAGACTGAAAATTGCCTGGGGATGGTGGTGACCCTATGTGGAGGAATGAGGATTAGTAAGGAGCACAAGGAAATGTTCTGCGTGACGAAAATGTTCATTAGTTTGCTTGTGGTGATGGATTTATAGATGTATATGTATGTCAAAATTTATGAACTTAAATACTTTGAATATGTCTACTTTATTATATGTCATTATACTTCAATGGAGCTGTTAATAAAGTTCTAAAGTCTCCTAACTTTCATAGTAACTCAGGTAAAACACTTGCAATCAAGTCAACATTTATTAATTTCAGTTCTATCTAAGGGCATGTGATATAAATTAGACTCTATGTACAAAAAAATACTCCTGACAAAATGCTAAAATTTGTCAATACATCTACCAAATCTGCCAAATCTATATTCTCAGGTGCCAATAGAAGAAGATTATGATATTAAAATCATGCAACATGCATTCTGGTAAGCAAGACACATCCGACTACCAAAACACAGGAAAAGTATTTGTCTACCATGTCTGGTTTGTCATGAATTACTAGAATACTAATTAAGGGAAATCATATAAATTAAATGTCTTGGAAATTGAAAGTTCCTTCACATTTCGTTGTGAGGAAAAAAGAAAGCAAAACTTTTTAAAGTTATTCTTATTGTAATAATTTTCACTTCTATTTTAATTATATTTAGCATTTATTCACTTTCGTCTTTCATTCACAACAGACACACAATTGGGTGCACACACTCTAATTTGTTTCAGAAACTTTGCCATTCCAATGAGCTATCTTTTTTCTTAAATCAAGTTTTTTTAGGTTTTTGACTAAAAAGTTTTCTGGGAGGCCGGGCGCGGTGGCTCACGCCTGTAATCCCAGCACTTTGGGAGGCTGAGGCGGGCGGATCACGAGGTCAGGAGATCGAGACCATTCCATCCCGGCTCACACAGTGAAACCCCGTCTCTACTAAAAATACAAAAAACTAGCCGGGCGAGGTGGCGGGCGCCTGAAGTCCCAGCTACTCGGGAGGCTGAGGCAGGAGAATGGCGTGAACCCGGGAGGCGGAGCTTGCAGTGAGCCGAGATGGCGCCACTGCACTCCAGCCTCCGTCTCAAAAAAAAAAAAGAAAAGAAAAAAAGAAGTTTTCTGGGAAATGTGTGCTCTGTTTTCAATGCCTACAAAATATTGTGCGTGTAATATGAGTTTAAAATTCTAGGCATTGTTTTTAACTGTCATAATTAATAATTGAGTTTAAATTATGTACAAATGCTGTAATGACTACTACTCAAAACAGAACAAAATATTCCCATCCAAAATTTGGTTCAGATGTTGAGATTAATTAAGCCACACATACCCCTAGAGGGCATGAAAATTTTTATTTCTTACATAATGAGGTTTTCTGAGGGAAAGAGGGCGTTGTCTTCCAAGCTGGCCTGAAAATGGCTTGAAAAGGCAGAGAAAGGAGGGTGGTTTGGGGTGTTTATGTTGGTTTAGGGGCTAGGGCTGGGGTGAGAGTTTTCATTTAAGTAGTGGCAGGAGGTCGTGTGATTTGAACTTTTCACTGGTGTCAAAGGAGAGAGCACTGGGACATTCTTATCAACTGCTCAGATGGTGAGGCACAACGAGAAGAAGGCAAGGGCATGGGAGTCACATAAAAAATGGCGTCAGGGTCTGCATGCGTTCACATCCCTGTGTGATGACATCAACCACAGGCCACGCCTACTATGTGCCAGATGACATAGCTTGGGAGATGTCCAGTTTATCAAAATGAGGACCTTTTAGCCTTCACAGAATGACTGATTATTCATTCAATGTTAATCAGATAGGTTAAAAAATGTGGAGCTAACAGTTTCCATTTGTAATTCTTGCATAGAAATGAATGTTGTGTAGAAACTGTTACACAACAAACATTAAGGGTCGTAGGTTATTGGATATGATCTTCTACTTAAACTACTTTTCGTTGATGTGGCCTTGTTTCCAGTGCAAGGTAGTCTGCTAGCAAAAGGGAAGAAAACGGAAATCTTTTATGGAAATAAAGGGACTATTCTAGACTATATCTGCAGAAAAACAAACGAATGTCAGCAGCAGTTGAAATTATGGCAAAGCCATCGCATTACAGACAGCGGAGCAGGGGAGGTGGGAACAAGGCTTGCAGACGCCTGCCTGTCGGGTAGCAGATTTGGGGATCATAAGTCAGGGGACAGTGAGATGAGGGACAAATCAAATAAGCGGGCCAAATCCTGAAATGTGAAAGGCTGTGGTCAGAGAGAGGAGTTTTGGATTATGAAATAAGACTAGAGAAATTCCTGCTACTGACAACACTGAGGATGCAGACAGGAGAGAGGAACCTACTGAACATTTTAAGATTAAAATCCTCTGATTATTCACCCAATAACCATTACGTAGCAGGCAGTGTTTTGGTGATAGAACATTAGATAAGAAATAGATCCTGACATTTAGGGTCATCCAACTAAATGGGGTATTAGCATCTAGAGAAGCATTTTACATCAATGTTCCCTCATCCTTCATCCACCTGCAGAAGTGTTGTTATTATCCGCAACTAAATGGGGTATTAGCATCTAGAGAAGCATTTTACATCAATGTTCCCTCATCCTTCATCTACCTGCAGAAGTGTTGTTGTTATCTGCACTTTAGAGATGAGGAAACTAAGACTTAGGGGAGTTAAATTAAATGCCTAGAGTCAAGCAACTGGTTAAATGTCAAACCCTCTAGGAGTCAAACCCAATTCTGCTTTTTAACAAATTATTCTTTCTGTTATTGCTTTCCCAGCAAGAACACTTCTTGAAATGAAAAACAAACGCAGCATTAGATGCTGATATCAGGCCTAATAGTTGTACACGTAGAAGAGATAAGATTAGAATCAAAAATAAGTGGGCAGAAAAAATTCAAGTACTAATAATGGGGCAAGTGACAAAAGATACCATATTCTCTGAAATTTTAATAACTTTAAGTAATTGAGAAACATTAAGATGATCAAAGACGACATGAATAAAATTATCACTTAAATAAAATAAATGTTCTAAGAAATTAAGAAAAAGAAAACATTGTGGATAGTATTTCCTGATACTTGACATTCAAGAAGCAGATGCAAATTTGCTAAATGTTTCCTTTATCACTTACGATCCAGCACATACACTGTGACTTCTATTATAATCAGAGGACATGCTGGGCCCTGGAGATGAAAAGGTGATGTTTGGGGTATAGAGTGTGAATGTTAAATTTCCCCCTAAGGAAAGCCCACTGGTTATCTAATTAAGCCTGTGAACATCCGCTCCCCAAAATGCACAAATATAATTTGTAACCCCTGGAGTTTACAAGATATTCTTTCTATCTTCCTGAAAAAGTGGTGTGTTAGAACAAGTCACTTTGTTGATGCCCTAAAAGTCAAAAGTCTGTGACCAATATGCGTGTTAGAATTTTTTAGTATATAATATTTTCAAAAGAAAAAATGTGGATTCAAGAATATTTTTCACTCATTAGAGAGGCTGTGTTTTCTGCCAACGAACATAGAGAGGAAAGAAGTTTTGCTTGACAGAGAAGGTTTAAGCAAGAGAAACATCCTGTACTAATGATTATGAATTCATCTCTACTTCTGCATGTAGTATTTTATTTAATCTGCAGATAATTGTTTTATGTAATATGAATTCTGAATAAATTAAGTCCTGGAAGGGTGACTAAAATTTGAAACAAATGAGCAAATGACCTATATATGTTTCTTTGTTTATGTGTAGATTTCCTTTGCTGGATAACTGATTACCATAAACTTAGAGGCTTAAATAGCCTATTTTATATTCTCATATTTTCTACGTATCAGGCATCTGACTATGGCTTAACTGGGTCCTCTAATGGAGTCTTACAGATGGCAATTAATGCGTTAGGTGGGGCTGAAATCTCATCTAAGGCTTGGGATTCTAGACTCACATAAATGTTGTCAGAATTCATTTCCTGGAAGCTGTAGAGTTCATTTTGGCTTCTTTTAAGCTGCAGTGGAAAGTCTCTACTGCTTTGAGTTTCTGATGTCAGGAAAGGAAGCCCTTTTTAAAAAGATTCACTTGCATCGATCAGGTCCACCCAAGATTATCTTTCTTAGATTGATTAAAAACCAAATGATTTGGCATCCTGCACCTTGTAGTGCCTCCACTTTTGCTGTATCCTGTGCATAGTCACAAGAGTGACATTGCATGGTGTTCTCAGGACCCCATGCCAACCCAGCTGGGTACACCTTCCTGGGCAGGGGAGTCCACAAGGGTGTGACTCACAGGGGAGCATTCAAGAATTACACCCACAAAAATGTTTATCCACAGAGAGACCTGACCAATGTAGTAGCACAGCTTTTTAAAGAAAACCTTGCCCAGCATTTTGGGAGGCCGAGGAGGGTGGATCACCTGATGTCAGGAGTTCAAGATCAGCCTGACCAACATGGTGAAAACCTGTCTCTAGTGAAAATAGAACAATTAGCCTGGTGTGGTGGTGCGTGCCTATAGTCCAAGCTACTTGGGAGGCTGGTGCATACCTGTAATCCCAGCTACACAGGAGGCTGAGACAGAAGAATCACTTGAACACAGGAGGTGGAGGTTGCAGTGAGCTGAGAGCACACCATTGCACTCCAGCCTGGGAGACAAAAACAAAACTGAAAAAATGCTCATCATCACTGGCCATCAGAGAAATGCAAATCAAAACCATAATGAGATACCATCTCACACCAGTTAGAATGGCAATCATTAAAAAGTCAGGAAACAACAGGTGCTGGAGAGGATGTGGAGAAATAGGAAGACTTTTACACTGTTGGTGGGATTGTAAACTAGTTCAACCATTGTGGAAGACAGTGTGGTGATTCCTCAAGGATGTAGAACTGGAAACATCATTTGACCCAGCCATCCCATTACTGGGTATATATCCAAAGGATTATAAATCATACTGCTATAAAGACACAGGCACATGTATGTTTATTGTGGCACTATTCGCAATAGCAAAGACTTGGAACCAACCCAAATGTTCATCAATGATAGACTGGATTAAGAAAATGTGGCATATATAGACCATGGAATACCATGCAGCCATAGAAAAGGATGAGTTCATGTGCTTTGTAGGGACATGGATGAAGCTGGAAACCATCATTCTGAGCAAACTGTCACAAGGACAGAAAACCAAACCGAGCATGTTCTCACTCATAATTGGGAATTGAACAATGAGAACACTTGGACACAGGAAGGGGAACATCACACACCAAGGCCTGTTGTGGGGTAGGGGAGGGGGGGAGGGATAGCATTAGGAGATATACGTAATGTAAATGACGAGTTAATGGGTGCAGCACACCAACAGGGCACATGTATACATATGTAACAAACCTGCACGTTGTGCACATGTACCTTAGAACTTAAAGTATAATAATAGTAATAAAAGAAAAGAAAAAGAAAACCTTAAAAAACAAAGAGAGGGAAATAAAGGCATTTTGGACTTGTAATTGCCATGCTTCGCAAAATTTCCTGTGACAACTTCTTCTTTTTATTTTTTTAATAAGGGGGAAAGTATATACAATACATTTCTCTTTGTTAGAATTTCTTTATTACACTTTCTCCCTTGTTAACTTTCCAATCTCTTTTGTCTCAAGAGTATTCCAGTTAAATGCTAAAATGCCTGTAATTTGGGGAAAATTAACAGATTTATTTTAAAATATTTTGTGATTGAATTTTCAAAAAAATAAAAATAACTGAAAAAGGATGACAGTGTACACATAACTATACTTCTTTGCTGGTATACGATATAATTGAATTTTTTTCAATTTTGCTTTCATTCTAGGAACTGGTTTCTTCTTTATCTACTTGGTACTTATCATGAAAGTAAATAATAGTTACAGAAGAGACTCATTCATCACTCAGCCATCTCTGTCATATCTCAACTGCTACAACAGTGGTATACTTCTACACATGCTATGAAAGAATCAGCGTAATCACTCTTTAAAGTCATTAGGGATCAAACAAATAACAGGGAAGCACATTTTGGAAAACATTTGTTTTTCTTGCTCTAAACGCAGTATGTCCTCACATTTACTTTAAGTTCTGTCCTTGAATTAATTTCATTTATAATACATTTTAAAAATAAGAAAAACCTTGATGTCTGTCATTAAAAAACTTTTATTGATTTGTATGCATCCCACTTTGTGTTTTTGTAAACTACCATTGAAAAATCTTAAGATAATTACTGTATAATGGGGTAATTAATTAAAATAACAATAATAAAGACTAAAATTTCTAAATTAGTCTCAAACCATGTTAACCTTACTTTAATTCTCAAGCTGTAATTTCAAGTCAGAGAAGGAACTTAGAGACATTGCATGTAAACTTCAATTTTGTGTGTGTGTGTTGTGTTTTGTTTTGTTTTTTAGGAAGAAGAGTAGCCCAAAAGATGATGAATCTTTATTGAAATCATATAACAGTGATTTTGTAATCACATGACTGAGTTTTTAAATAATGTTGTCTCCTTTTGAACATTTTTTGAGATGCTAGAGAGAGGGGGTAAATGAAAATAGAAAGGATGAATAAAATGGAAATATTTAGGATACTTTTAAAGACACATAATTACTAAGTATTGTTTTAAAGGAAGAGAAGGTTGTTTATTCAGTGACAAAGAAATAGGACAGGAAGTCCTGGGGGAAATGGGACCTGGGAATCCCTAAAAGAATACTATATGTTTGTTCCATTTTGTAGCATGTAGGTAACATGATGTGGTGGCAAGACAATTTTTGTTTGTTTTCCCCTTTGTGTTTTAAGGGAGACAAATTTGGGGGAAGAGACATTATAGTCGTTGATCTATTCATTCACTAAACATTTACTAAGCTACTGTTGTGTGATTAACACTGCATTTTGTTTCAGTCTGAAGAATGTACATATTATTTTGGGGGAACTATTTGTTTTACAATTTTCAGATACTTTACAAGCCAAAATATCACCTCATCTTGATAGTCGTAAACTGAGCACAGCTGTATGCATTATGTAAAGCTTAAACATTTTCAAATATATTAACCAAATTCAGTAGTATAGTTTCATTTACTACACCCACAAGGCATACTGTCTAACTAGTCTGGGAATAGTTTCACTCTTTATTTGAAATTCAACAGTTATTAAAACTGTCTTGGCTGGAGGACCAGCCAGTTGACGCAAGCTCAAAATCAGATCTCAGTAGGGAGACTATTTTCTTTATTCCAAGCCAGAATGAAAAGAATCTCGGCCAAGTGTCCACGTTAAAGGCAAAGCTCGAACAAACAAAACCAATCACACTAAAAGGTGGTCTTGTATGATAGATGAATCTAAGGAGAACAAGCTTGAAAGAAAGATAAGCTGGTTCCAAATAAACAAGGGCAGAACATTATTTTCTATAAACAACATCTAGATTTCTATGTCATATGTTGGCCTGAAAAGGCTAGAAATAATAATTTTATTTCAGTTTTAGCTGAAATATACTTTATAAGTGTGCGTACACTTAGAGACTTTAAATTACTGACCATTCTTGGCATTTCACACTTACTTTTATCTTCCCTGTACCTCAAAGAAATACAAGGAAGCCACCTTTTAAATGATAAGACAAGTCACCACTGTTTTCAAGGCATGAATCAAAATTTGGGAGAAAAACTTAGCCCCTGATAAGTTTTATCAGAAATTATTTTATTAATTTGGATCTGCTTGAAAATAATCCTTACTGAATGTATACTATAAACTTTTATGTGGACGTCAATAAATAGAACATAAATGGTGTAAAAGTCATAGTTTCAAAAGAAAGAAAGAAGAGAGAGACTTGGCTTTATTTTTTTCCATTCCTAATTCTCCCATTCTTTCAAGTTCCCTTATTTACTTTGAGATTGTTACATTTTTCTTCCATTCCCACTGCTCCTCATCTATCATGCTCCTTTCTCATTTTATTTGAGACTACTACAATGTGTCTCTAATGGTTCTATTGCACTCAGTCTGTGCACTCAGAAACTGGCAAAGAGAAGCACCCCAAAATAGAAGAAAACCCCCAATCATGGCACTTCACTTCACATGAACAAACTTCTTCATTTTCTGCCACATGAAACCTGACTTCTCCGCCTGTCTTTCAGGCTTTCTACTGAAAACCCACCCCACATTCTCCTGTCTCGCCATTCCTTACCTAGAATGAGCTCTTCTCTGCCCTGTGCCTTCCAGCACCTGTGACTTTATTCTGATAGTCCTTTCTGCTTTTTATCTAGTTCTATGAGTCCAACTGAAATTCTGAATCCTCCTGGAATTTACTCTAATTTATTTTCCTTTCAGTACTTCCCTGTTCTCAGAATGAGCTGTTCTACCTTGGCGCACGCACATACTTGCTTCTGATGCTATGTGTCATGTGCAGAATTGTGTCCCAGGTATTTTTCCAAGTCTCCTTGGTTTCCTTAAACAGTGACAAGCTCTGTGAGGTGCAGGCTGCACTGGATCCAAGGCTCTCCACTTGCAGCTCCTCAGCAGCCTGCAACCGGCATGGATTGCCCTGCACCCTCCCCTCCAGGCACAGTTTGGGAATGTCTCTTCATTTCTGTAAAGATTTTTTTTGAGATAAAATAAAATAAAAACCTGCGTGATAACTCGTGATATGTTGGAGAGAAATAAAGAGGCAGATGCGGCAGGAGATTACAAGGAAATGTCAGCATCTTATGTGGCAGGGTTTGATTTGGGGGACTATGGAGAGGAGATAGGATCGAGAGGAATAACAAAAGAATAAGGAAGACTGTACCCACAGACCATAAACAGACAGGCAGGAAGACTGCACTATGCAGAAAAGAGGGGACGTTAGGAGTAGTTTTGGTTATTCATAAATCAGATAATATGTAGTTTTAGATTTACTATTTCAATTCTGGCCACATAGCTTAAATATACACTGAGATATACTGAAGGAGTCCATAAATCTAAGAAATGACTGAAACATTTAAATACCTAGATAAAAATACAGGCATGGAACAAATTGGGTGTTAAAAGTAATTGTTACCTAATTCACTTTTTTCAGATACAGTGCAATATTATGCTCAGTATCTGAAAAAGCTAATTAGGTAACAAATTAAAATATGCTTTATGTGAATATATGTGCATTAGCTTAAAATATCTACCTTGTCCTAACTTCAGTGTGTTTTAAAAATGCAAAAATAAATATAATTTATTTGTATTTTTTATCTAAATACTTTTATTTACATTATTTAATTTGCTTCTTTATGTTCCACCTCCCATGATAATGATTGAGAGTGTCTTATATAGACACGTGCAATACAACAAAAGTTACGGAAAATAGATGAAGCACTTGGAATACAGACAATACAATGAAATTGAGCTAAGATTGTTCCGCAAAGGACTTATTATAAGGTTCTGAATCATAAGTTGGTAGAAGGATCAAAATACGGCTCTGACCTTTCTAGAGGCTGGAACAAAGAGGGAAGCATGATCATTAAAAAACTTACCAAGCATTCCTTATCAAGAACGTGGAAAAGGAAAAGAAAAAAGAAACAATAACTTATCAAACACTTTGACTAGGTTCTCTCATTCAGTCTTCACATACTCCACACAGTGGGCCTGTCTTTCCAACCCATGGCAGGGATCAGTGGTTTTTCTGGAGCTGTTATGGAGGTGATTAGTATGTCGGAGTGGCTTCCTCTTTGTCCTGCATGAAGGAGGGAACAGTTGCTGTCTTTTACAATGAATCTTTTCTCCAAGCAGAATTCAAAAAGAAGTCAAAAAATTAGGAAATATGAAAACAACAGATCTGAAGGTATTGGAGAGGTAAAAGACGGCCAAGGTTTGAGAGACGAAATCTCACAGAAAGTGAGCCCAGTGTTGAGGATGTAATCTCAGGATTACGTCTAATCTAAGGATGTAATCTAGATTCACAAGATTAGGGATGTACTCTAAATTCACAAAAGTTAATGTAAATTTGGAAGACTAAGAAGCTGTAAATAAGGGTATTTTGCTCAGCGTCTGCTAAAGAAGGCCCTACTAACCTCCTTGCTAGGCTTTGGGTTGGGATGTCAAAGTGCTACAACCTAGGAGTGAAACTGCCCTTGCAAAAATTATGATAGTGAGGGAAATCTGACAGAAAAATTATGACAGTGAAATAAATCTGACATAACTGATTCTGTCTTGCTTCTAACCTGCCTTTGTTCATTCCTGGGCATAAGCCAAGCTAACTATGGGAGGAATTTAGTTTATAATTTAACTTTAAAACAAAGATGATAACAGCTCCTTCCTGAAACTGACTGCCTCCTTGCTCAGGTACCAAAACCACCTGTGTAAAACTAAAATTAGCAACAAGGTTAGAATTATAGTTCAGGAGTCCTGCAGCCAGAGGTTACAAGATTTGTAACCTTACCCCTTGCTCCTGTAGATAACATCACTGTTGTAAAACCTAAGGTTGGTAATAGAAGTATTTTCTAGACCCTGCATTTTGATGGACTAGCTAGTGGTCCACCTGAACCAGTAACCAATACTAAGAAATGGGCTCATCTGGTCTTGTGACCCACCACCCAGGAACTGACTCAGCACAAGAAGACAGCTTTGACCCCCTATAATTTTATCCCTGACCCAACCAATCAGCATTCTCCATTCCCTAGCCTACTGCCTGCCAAACTATCCTTGATAAACCCTAGCCTCTGAGTTTTTGAATAGATTTATTTGAGTAATAATTACACCCGTCCTTCGACTTGGATAGCCCTGTGATTATTAAACTCTTTCTCTGCTGTAATATGGCTGTCTCAGTGAGTTGACTTTATCTGTACAGTAGGCAAGAAGAGCACATTGGGTAATAACAGGAGCGATAGTAATTCATAAACAGACTGGTCATAGCAGGGATGGAAAACCAGCTTTGGATCATCTCAATATATGATTAGATCAAGGCCATATGGGATTACTACTCCCCTGGCTTCCTTCCAGAAGCAAATATAAGTCAATTTCAGAAGAAGATAATATTAACTTAAGGTTAACATTATTTTTATACTTATTCAAATACAATGTCTGGAACTGAAAGAGAAATAATCAATATATGATGAGACAAAATAATGTGATGCAAGATAATATGAAAAATAATGTTATTTTGCAAAGAAAAATAATAGACAATAGAAATAGGCAGGGAATGCAGATAATAGAGTTATCAGATATAGGCTTTACTATAGCTATGAAAAATATATGCAAGGAAATAAAAGACAAGACTTTCCGCAGAGAACTGGGAACTATAAAAGAAGTTATTTAAATTCTAGAACAGAAAAGATAATACAAATTTAGAATTCAGTGGATGAAGCTGGACAAAGATTAGATATAGACAAAGACATAAAATATCCAGAATAAAAAATGGAGAGATAAAGATGAAAATACAGAAAATCAAATGGAAAACACAGAGAACACAGTGAAGTCTGAGGTCCCCGAGAAAGAGGCAAGAGAAAGCATGGAGCAGAAACAATATTTCTAGAGATAGTAAGTGGGAATTTTTTAAAAAGAGAAACTAATTTCAAATGAGTAAGTGTAAGATTGGCAACAGGGCAGTCGGTGCGGCATCCCCAGCCCGAAGCCGTGGCCGCCTACAAACTGGTGCTGATCCGGCGGGGCTAGAGCGCATGGAACCTGGAGAACCGCTTTGGCGGCTGGTAGGACGCAGACCTGAGCCCTGCGGGCCACTAGGAAGCGAAGCGCGGCAGGCAGGCGCTGCGAGATGCTGGCTATGCGTTTGACATCTGCTTCATCTCAGTACAGAAGAGAGCGATCCTGACCCTCTGGACAGTGCTGGATGCCATTGATCAGATGTGGCTGCCAGTGGTGAGGACTTGGCACCTCAATGAGCGGCACTATGGGGATCTAACCGGTCTCAATAAAGCAGAAACTGCTGCAAAGCATGGTGAGGCCCAGGTGAAGATCTGGAAGCACTCCTATGATGTCCCACCACCTCCGATGGAGCCTGACCACCCTTTCTACAGCAACATCAGTAAGGATCGCAGGTATGCAGACCTCACAGAAGATCAGCTACCCTCCTGTGAGAGTCTGAAGGACACTATTGCCAGAGCTCTGCCCTTCTGGAATGAAGAAATAGTTCCCCAGATCAAGGAGGGGAAACGTGTACTGATTGCAGCCCATGGCAACAGCCTCTGGGGCATTGTCAAGCATCTGGAGGGTCTCTCTGAAGAGGCTATCATGGAGCTGAACCTGCCCACTGGTATTCGCATTGTCTATGAATTGGACAAGAACTTGAAGCCTATCAAGCCCATGCAGTTCCTGGGGGATGAAGAGATGGTTCGCAAAGCCATGGAAGCTGTGGCCGCCCAGGGCAAGGTCAAGGAGTGAAGGCCAGCCGGGAGGATTCTGTCCCCAGGAGCACCCTCCCTGCCCGTCTTGTCCCTCTGCCCCTCCCACCTGCACATGTCACACTGACCACATCTGTAGACATCTTGAGTTGTAGCTGCAGATGGGGACCGGTGGCTCCCATTTTCATTTTAGCCATTTTGTCTTCTGCACCCACTCCCTTCGTACAATCTAGTCAGAATAGCACTTCTAGAGCATAGGTTCTCAGTCCAAGCTGTGGAAAAGCTCCCCTTATCCAACAGAGGTTAAAGGTTTCTGCGAGTTCTTTGTTTACTAAGGACTTGTGGGGAGGAACCATGCTAAGCCATGACCAATGAGGAGAAGCACCAGAGCCTGTCTGTCCCCAGGAGCCAGTCCTCTGCTCTTCTGCAGTCAGGCCACTGCCTGGGGGCTCTAGTCATTCCAGTGGAAGATGAATGTAACCTGCATGGTGATGTGACAACTGTTTCCTCCCTGACCCTAGAGGACCTGGTTCTAGAAGTTTGGGATCAATCCTGAATTTAGTTATGTGTTACATTTACTTTTATTTAAAAAGTATAGTATATATAAATAATACAAAACAATAACGCTTCTGGGGTTTCTTGTGGTGGCTGAAATAGTCCCACATGTGGTCATCAGAAAATAAGTCATTCCTCATACCAGTATGGGATCAGTTCCTTGACTTCTGAGGGGCAGGAGTGCTTCCTGCTGTGTGTGTTAGAATCCTTTCCTGCCTTGTTTCATGGCGGTGAAATGCCCTTTGGTCCTGTCCAAGTGTGTCTTTCACTGATTTCTGAATCATGTTTTAGTTGCTTGGCTCTGCCACATGGGTCCAGTGTTCACCTGAGCATAACTGTACTAAATCCTTTTTCCAGATCAGTATAATAAAGGAGTAATATGCAATTTAAAAAAAAAAGCCACAAAATGAGGAAATAATATATTTGAACTGCTGGGAGGAAGAAACACTAAAAAGAAAAACAAATACTCTCAACCCCAAATTCTATAACCAAAGAAGGTGATCATTATGATGATGAATACAGATTTAATGTACTCTCCATCAAAATCTTGACTTGCTTTTTGCAGAAATTGACAAACTGTATTAGTCAAATTTCTCCAGAAAAACAGAACTAGGCATATACATGAATTATAGAGGCTGAGATGTCCTGAATCGACAGCTGGAAAGCTAAAGACCCAGGACAGTTGATGGCATCATTCTAGCTTAAGTATGAAGTCATGAGAACCAGGAATGCCAGCTTTGTAAGTTCCAGTTGCGGTACAAGTCTGAAGGCAGGAGAAAACCACTGCCTCAGCTTGAAGACAGTCATGCAGAGAGAATTTCAAATATAATTTACTAATTATAATCCTCGAGACAGAACTATTAAAATGTTTCGGTGAATTATGTTTGCCATGTGAAAGCTGGGATACCACTCTGCATTGTTGAAACAGAGACAAACATTTTCTTTTTAGTTCTGCAAAGTTAAATTTACCCTGTGTAATGACAGCATAAAAATTGGCTGAGGTTTACTTATTTATTTATTTTTAACTGGGATAAAATGGTATACTTTAGGCTCATAAGAACCCCTGAATTTAAAAAAAAATAAATAAAAGTGAAAAATGTTTTAGTAGAGGGAATCACACCACACTTTTTCGGTTGTTACTTTTTATCTGACATGTATGATAACATACAAGAAGATGCTGTAAAGCTGGAGATGGGGAAGATAGTGAATAAAACGTGTTGCATTGGCAACGGGCAGAGGGGTGCCTCACAAGCAGGCAGCAAGAAGCAACAGAGAGCAGTGGCCAGGAGCTTCGACTCTGGAGCCAATCACCTAACTCCTCTGTGCTTCAATTTTCTTATCTTGAAAACAGAGTCAATAATCATCACAGCATTGTTATATGAATTGTGTGAGTTGCTGTTTGTATAGCGCTCAGAACACTGGCACACAGTAACTACTTAAAGCTTTGTATGACAAAAAACACTGAGCTGACAAAGTCCACCATCACATTTCAGACTCTGCCAGCACGGAGTAGATCACCATGGCCTTTTAAGAGCAAGTGGCTTCTAGAGAACAATCTCCGATATAGTCACTTCCCATTGCCCATTAAAATCCACAATTACTAAGAGACAAAAATTAACAAGATATGTAAAACTTAAGGGAAATATTACTGCCAGAGACTCAGAGGAGTTTGCCCCAAGTACAAAGCCAAGGAACAGAATGGGACCCACTTAGTCTTTGCTGAAGAAAACAGAGTCCTCACTTCTTGGATTGTCTAAGGCATCCTGGGTCAAACGTAGCTAGAGAACCAGGCAGCTGCTGCCTACTGAGGAAGCAGTGTTCTTTCAAACAGTTCACTCATTACTCTAACCCCTGTGAATCCATTCTGAAATCAAAACATCAGAAAATATCTGGGAGAAAGATAGAAAGGAGTATCAAAACATATCATTACCTGGAACGCATAATCTTCATAAGTAAAATAGCAAATAGTCAGGCAAAGGAATATTAAGCGTTACATTTTTTTTTTCTGAACTGTGTCATTCCAAAATAGGAAAGTAATCAGCAGTTTATGTGGTAGACCAGAAAATGTAAATGATCTGTAGTCTCTATGCTGGGGCTGGCCCGGAACTGGGTGTACGAAGATGCTCCAGGTGTGACTCTTACCTTCAGATTTAGTCAAGCCTCATCTACAAACCTTGTGTATTAGTAAATATGAGTATAGATACACACACACACACACACATACACAAGCTTTCCAAACAAAGGTACCATTAAATATACAGTAAACTTCCTCCGAGGACACATCATCCTCTAAAAGTGGTACATCTTACGACTGAGACGGCTGCCCTAAATTGTTTGGCACACACAAAGTAAGGCAAAAATAACATGGCACTTATTCATTTTTTTTTTTTTACTGGTTTAATAAGTTAGTTTTAATATGTACAAGGGACTCTGACAGAACATGAAATTTGCAGTGAACAAACTGGACAAGGTCCATGCTTTTGAGGAGCTTACAGTTGGTGATGTAAACAACATATTACATCGCAAACCTGTTTGACTGTTATACATCGCTTTTATTTATTTCTTTAACAAATAGTTTTGAGCATCTGGCCCTGTGCTTCTTGCTCTTGGACTGTTTGATTCTGGGTTTCATATCAAACTTAAAATCTAGTGAATGACACAGGGTAAAAATCAGACACAAAAGTATACTAAGATTGAGATTATTCTTAGCAAGAAAATAGACATAATTCCATGGAAGTATATATAAGTGTAATTTAACCTGAGATATGATGGAGAGACAAGTTAGGCATTTAGGCAGAAATAACAGCACATAAAAAAAAATTGTGGTAACAATGAGTTTGAGACATTTGAAGGGATATAAAGGCCAGAAATCAAGTAATCACATAAGGATGGAAAGACCAACCCTATTGTAATTTCTATGCAGTGAGAATCCAGGAATGGGAGATCCTAAAGAAGCATCCAGTTTTTAGGTGGATCCTTCCTTAAGTCAATTTCCCAGACCCATTTCCAGCCAGGTGTGATGATATGACCCTGCCCTGGTCTATTAGGGGAAGGTGAAGGGCCATTTTCTGTAATATTTCCGTAAACAAGAGATGCCTCACTCACAACCTTTGTTCCTTCTTTCTCATTTTCTTCCTGCTGCTTGCGGCATGAACATGGATTCACACTGGGCAATGAAGACAAAGTTCTAGGGATGTCAACCTCCAAGCAGCCTGGACTCCACTGGGGTTCATGGAGCAAAGGCACTTCATGGGTCCTGACGGCATAGTTCCATGCTTCCACGCAAGCAAGGATTAAGGCCTGGTGTTGTTTAGCCACTATTATCTGAGGTTCCAGGCACTCTTCACCTCACCCAATCTTAATTAACGTAGAATTTGGTAATGAAAGTGTGGCAGCGTAAGTCATAGTGGAAAATAATAGCTTTTTGTTTTTCCTTGTAGCTCTGCAGGATGTTGGGAAAATGGCGGAAACCCCAATCTAAATGTTACTGTGTTGTAGATTCTTCAATATCCTACCCATCCCAGATGTGAGCCTTTACCATTCCTGCCCGGAACGATATACTGACTCCTATGGAATCAAGATAACTGGTGCTTCTCATTCTCTCTTTTGTAAGTAGGAGTCCAGTTATACTTTTTGTTAGTGCTCCATAATTACATATTGCCTGTGCAGGGAAGCAGACTTATATTTTGATATCTAGTTTTCTTGTTTACAAAGAGCCCCAGTTGGGCATAGTGAACAATCCTGGACCTGGATCTGAATGGGATTTGCAGTGGAACTTCAGGACTGCCTTTCACAGAGGAGTGTTGACTGTGGTTTACACATGGGAAGATATGGAATTAGGAGAGCCATTTATTATAGTCAGAGGCCTATGCTCCCACACACACCAGACAAAACTCTCCCAAACATTCAATGGAATCCTCACACTCCAAGAAATATGTAGCTTAGAAAATACGTTCAATAAAATGAAATATGAGTAATTAGTGGTTTTTAAATAACCAAATAAACACATGCTAAGAGGACTACTTTTGAAAATATTGATAGACCCATAAATTTTACCACAAAACAAAATTATGGATTTTTACCCAAACCATTTTGTAAAACAAGCACAAAAGTACCATTTTATGAAACAAGCAGAAAAGAACAAGATGGAAAACCTGTCTAAAATGATGTTTGTGGAGCAGCTTAATATATCATCTAAACGAGTAAATACAGATGTAACTGCATTGATACCAAATGGAAGGCAATGGAGAATCAGGAAAATGTTGGAAGTTGAAGGAAGGGGGAATGTAAAGACCTTTTTCAGCAAAAGACCACAGGAAAAAGACATTTTGGGGAAAATGTTCTCAGGCAGAAAGCATTAGTAGTTGACCTTCACAGTGGAGAAGATTCTCATTTCCTCGGTTTCCATGGTTTACGCAGTTTGCATGATAATCAACAACTTCCATGTTCTAGCTGGAGATCACTGGATATGATTAGATTTGAAGTATAGTCAGGATTGGCATCCAAGGCTGATAAAGACGTCCACAGCAAGGAGCTGTAAAAATAGATGTCAACTTCAACTAAGCATCTGTGTTCAGTTGAGGATCAAATTGAAAAAGTGAAGCCTGAGAGGAAATGTATAGGAACAGTGACCATTAGTGAGCTAAGTGGAAAGGGGGTGACTTCTGGAAAGAAAGTTGAAAATTAATAACTTGTGTAAGGATCAGGGTATGGTGGCCAGATGTGAGACTGGATGAGGAACATGAAGGATCTTGAGGGCTGGAGTGTTAGCAAGATGGGATGCATCCAACATCCATCAGCAGACATCTGTGAAGCTAGTAGAAAGGTCTCTATACTATGAAATCTGACCTTTGAGTGTATCCTAAAATAAAACTTGAAAACCTTCACACATTGCTAAGTCTGCTGTGAAGTATAGCCACAACCAATGTAATGTGAAAGAAGATAGGGATACAGAACATAATATATATCTAGGATGATGCAATGATGAAAGCATCTGAAAGTGTCATCCACATTCCAGCAGAAGATTTGTTGCTAACACTATTGCTAATAACATCACATTGTTTCTAAAGTTGCAGGCCTACATCCCTATCGTGACATTTTCTGTTTTATTAAATGCATTTAGTGTGACGTCTATACTAGTTTATTAATCCTCTTTTTTCTTTAAGACAGTGTAAATTAAAATACGGTTTTTAAAAAAACTTAAAAAGAGAGATAACCAACCAGTCTTCGCATTTGTTGACCAAGTGCTTTGATGGGGTGAATAGACAATCTACTTGACAAAATGCAGTCCATATATGCCATTTTTTTTGTTTGTTTGTTTGTTTTGTTTTTTGAGACGGAGTCTCGCTCTGTTGCCCAGGCTGGAGTGCAGTGGCACGATCTCCGCTCACTGCAAGCTCCGCCTCCCGGGTTCACGCCATTCTCCTGCCTCAGCCTCCCGAGTAGCTGGGACTACAGGCGCCCGCTACCTCGCCCGGCTAGTTTTTTGTATTTTTTTTAGTAGAGACGGGGTTTCACCGTGTTAGCCAGGATGGTCTCGATCTCCTGACCTCGTGATCCGCCCGTCTCGGCCTCCCAAAGTGCTGGGATTACAGGCTTGAGCCACCGCGCCCGGCCATATATGGCTTGAGCCACCGCGCCCGGCCATATATGCCATATATGCCATTTTTAAATCTATATTCTCAGTGCTAATCACTTCTCTCCACACATGCAAGTCTATGCATGTTCCCAATGAGATCTTTCCTGACACATTTCTTTGCCTGTCGAAAATAAACTCGCTCCCTTTCACTTCTCAGATTCCGTGCACTCTCTAGGATGCTGCTAAAATACTACTTCATTAAACTTTCCTAAGTACTACTACATCTCACTGTAACGGGGCCTTTTCTTTCCTTCAAGTTTTATTTTTGTTACTTTGCTTTGTGAGTTAGACCTAGAAAATCTAGGTTAGAATTATGCGCAAAGTAGGATGTCTGTTTTTGAAAAAGCATTGATTTGAACCATTAAGAATGTGCTTGATCAAGCTGAACTTAATAATGGAGGAACAGATCTAGTCGCATTCCCTCTAATTTGGTAAAGGGAATTTCATTGATTTAGAAACCCTGCTGATGCTCTGCTTAGGTATGGGAAATTACAACTAATTGACATTGAGAAGTTAATATTGAAAATATAAGATTTTCCAAATTACAAAAGAGATATTAAAAATAATTATGCCTAATTAACATATCAGATTTTCCATTAGTATATCTCATGACTTCAGAGTCAAATTACTAATGTTCACAGGCAATACATGTTAGAAAAACCTCAAAAGGGGCCGGGCGCGGTGGCTCAAGCCTGTAATCCCAGCACTTTGGGAGGCCGAGACGGGCGGATCACGAGGTCAGGAAATCGAGACCATCCTGGCTAACACGGTGAAACCCTGTCTCTACTAAAAAAATTAAAAAAAAAACCTAGCCGGGCGAGGTGGCGGGCGCCTGTAGTCCCAGCTACTCGGGAGGCTGAGGCGGGAGAATGGCGTAAACCCAGGAGGCGGAGCTTGCAGTGAGCTGAGATCCAGCCACTGCACTCCAGCCTGGGCGACAGAGCGAGACTCCGTATCAAAAATAAATAAATAAATAAATAAAAACCTCAAAAGGAATTTTCTGAATATTTAAGAAACAAAGGTAATTCACATCATGTATAAAATTATCCCTATCTATTGAACAGCCTTCTCAGTCCATGCTCACTTTTTTCTTTTCTGTCATTAAGCTTTCTAAGAAAAATAAAAATATATATATGGGAAAAATTAAAGTATGAGAGTTCATAAATCTTGCTGTTTATTCATTCGGCTTTAGATCAGTTTGTTTGCCAGTGTCTTCTCTTCTTTTTCCCCACTCCCTGACTGTTTTTCTCAATGCTAATGAATCCTGTGCCCACTGTTGGCTTCTTTGCAATGAAAGTCATCTGGAAAATGCCATTTATTTTAAATGAAACTCTTAGCCAGTCTTTCCATAGGCAGTTGATCACAGGAGATAAGCGGCTCATAGGTTAAATGAGAAGTCATAGAATTGTTCTATTTACGGCACCCACATTCTCTCTCTCTTGCAGCTGCCACCTAGGATTTAACAGTTAATAATTACTTGTGGAGGAGAAGTTCATTTCTCATAACGACAGAAGCCTAGTCTTATGATTAATAACAAGCTTCCTTGTTATTATGACATTGGCCATTTAAGATACTTAGGTATTAGGTGGATTTACATTTCTGGAAAGTTAAAGAAATTCTACTTTACTTTCTTTTGCTCTTAGAAATGACATGAATGGGTGAGGAAAAGTGCTTGCTTCTTATTTAAATTTCAAATAAGAATTTCATGAAGAAGGATTAAATAGCTTTACTTATAAAATAGCTGTCTATTTTTAAATAAAAACATAAATCAGATATAAAGTTTAATATAATAAACAAATCTAAAAAGTCAAATTACACTATCTGCTTTCTAACAAAATTCTCCTTTCCTGTCCTTTCCTGTCAACTTCCCTTGTGTTTACATTCATATTTTCACTTAACTCTTATAGAGCCACTTTTTCAGTTTTAGATGGATTTTATTGTCTTCCCAATACAAAAGTTAAAGTTCTAAGTCTTATATACATGTACCTGCAAAATCAATGCACGCGCGCATGCACACACGCACACACACACACACACACTTCATTCCTCTACCTCCAGGGAGTTATAGCCTATGTTGTTGTTGGTAAGTCATTGGCTATGATATTAAGACTGAATATTTTTCACAGCTTTGGCAAATAACATACTAGAATTACATTTCTTTTTATATATTTTAACTTAGATAACTATCTATGTTTTCCTTTACTTTAATTATTATTTTTTAGACCACCTGGGGAAAAAATGCATTTACATATTTTCAAATAATTCAATAATTAATTTGTGGAATTTTTTTCTGGAACCAACCATTCTTTTCTACCAGTCTTTACTGGGGACTCTCTAGATCGACTGTCCTGGTGTTCTCCTTAATCTTCCCTTCACCATTGTCCTGGGCAGCCCGTTATCCTCTCCTGTGTTCCATGTCTCCTTTCTGGATGTGATTTATTTCTCTTCTTGCTTACTCCTGTGGGTGGCTGGGATAGGGAGAGGAAGGATAGGCATTCTTCAGTAGCTCACAAGATGTTAATTTTTAGATTTCTATATAGGTTTGCAAATGTTTTCTTTCCATATAAAGTTTATATGGTAATTGATTTCTTTATGGGAAGTAATTTCCCCTCATGATTTTAAGGACTTCATTCACTCCATTGTCTTCTGGCTTCCAATATTTATATTGAAAAGCCTGATATCAATCAAATTAGCAATACTCTCTATAGGATTTTCGGAGTTTGTCCCTTTTCTAGAAGATTTTGGATTTTTTTTTATTCCTTGTGTTCTGAAATTCCGTACTGCTATGCTGTAACACAAGTGATGTTTTGTTTCATTTTGTTTTTCTTCTTTTTTTTTCATGAAAAGAATAAAAAGATATGTAAGTCATAGCATCCTATTCTCAGGCCAATACTTCAAGTGCATTTGCTCTGTAAACCCTCACCACTCATCCTTCAACCTCTCAGGGGCTCAGCCCTCTGGGATGCCTTAGCATCCTCCTAAAATAACATTCAACAGAATACAGCTTGCATGTCACGGTGGACATATAGTTCCCTTCCAAATTCCTTCATGTTTCTTGTCTCTCTGTATCTCATCTCCTCACCTGATAAAACACAGTTCACAGTGACACAGTTCATCTTGTTGTGCTGTGATTCACAGCCCTCCAATGGCTACTCCATGTAGCCCAGCCATCCTGTTTCATTTTTCCCAGAGAAGACATTTTCTTTTCCTCTCTTCTCAAATGCTTTGGTAGGATCCTTCTCATGTTATTTATACTGAACTTCATGGAGTGTGCCCATCTTTACACACACATTTTCAGTTCTGATTTATTTTCTTCTATGATTTCTTAGACAACTCCTCGCTTACTGTTTTCATTTCCCTTCTCCCAGCCTCCCATTATTTGGATATTCAGTCTCCTGAGTTGATTCTTTCTCATATCTCCACTCTTCGTCTTCTCATTGTCTTCTTTATTTTCTAATTTTAGGAGACTTCCTTAGCTTTATCTTTTTCTATCCAATTTTAAATTACTCTGCTGTAATTTTAATTTTCAATCTCTCCTTTTGAGTGTTATGAATTGAGATAGATAGATAGACAGATAGATAAATAGATAGATAGATATAGAAGCTTCTTGTGTCATAGATGAAGTATCTTATCTAATCAATACATTTAGTATTTTGTTCTTTGTTTTCTTTTTTAAGTTTCATCTCATTTTCTGTTTCCTCTGGAATGCTTTTCGTTCTCATTGTTTGTTTTTGTCCCGCCCTGACTTTATGTTAGAAATGTTTCCTAATATCTTGTAATTACTGCACATTCTTGGATATTAATTAAAGAATTGCTAAGAAACATGCATACATAAAATGTGTGCATGTTTGGACTGGTCAAAGGTTGGTTTTTACCATGGTGTAGTTAGGCAAAGACAATGTTGTTTTGTTGAGGGAAATACAAATTATTAGTGTATTTTGAGTATTTTCTTTTGTGACAATTAATTACCCCTGAGTGGAAACTTCTGCTCTATTTCCTGGCAGCTGTAGTCTGGCTTCCACTATCCCCAGAAGCAATCAGGAGGGTTAAAGTTGTCATCATTATATATGCAGATGTTCACCTTTTTCCCTAATTTGTTCTTGTGCTGGTGTGTCAAAGTCCAGAAGTTTTAAAATTTAAATTCCCGAGAAAATCACATCCCCCTTTTCTGCCAGTGTGGGAAAAGAGAGGCTACATGGCTGCTGATGGCTTGAAAAGGAGCCTAATATTCCTTCTTAAAGACAACCTTCCCCTCTGCAAGGACTGGTCAGCACCCTGAACCTGTACCTGGTGCATCTGATTCGGAAGTCTCACTAAACTTCTGGAAGAGGATCCAGCTCGCTTCCTACTTCCTTTCCCTGTAACTTTTCCCTAGTTTTCCAAGAGAGATTTGTATCATTCGTCTGGTTTACTGTCCCCCAGGGCTGTAGTCTTCTCCATATGCATTTCTTTTCCCTGAGAACTTAACCCCTTATTGCTTTCAGTAGAGATTTGAGGAAAAACAGACATAAACATATGATGAGTTCGAGCTACTGTTTTTAACCACAGGCATATATATTCATATATCCCCTCATTTTATTTATGAAGTAAAATTGGTTCCTGGCCCTCGACCAGCATTGAGTTGGCCCATAAAGTTTAACTGGCTCTGCCTGTGACCATTAGAACCAAGATCCCGCCGGGTGCGGTGGCTCACGCCTGTAATCCCAGCACTTTGGGAGGCCGAGGCGGGCGGATCACAAGGTCAGGAGATCGAGACCACGGTGAAACCCCGTCTCTACTAAAAATACAAAAAAAGCCGGGCGCGGTGGTGGGCGCCTGTAGTCCCAGCTACTCAAGAGGCTGAGGCAGGAGAATGGCGTGAACCCGGGAGGCGGAGCTTGCAGTGAGCCGAGATCGCGCCATTGCACTCTAGCCTGGGCGACAGAGCCAGACTCTGTCTCAAAAAAAAAAAAAAAAGAAAAAAAAAGAAAAAAGAAAAAAATAGAACCAAGATGCTCAAGTACAGAGAAAACCAAGCTGGCCCTTCCATTGTGCAGCAGTGATTCTCAATGTATGGTCCAAAGACGCATTTAAACAGACCCTGTAAAGATGGACGCAGCACTCTGTATTGTGTCAAGCCCTCTGGCTGGCTCAGATGCCCACCCCAGGAACTATAATATCTTCTTGGACTCATTGGGCCACAAATTCCCATAGACATGTATAGATGTTGCTGATATATACTTTTCTAACTCATTGTTGATATTGGATTTGTGTTGATAAATGGATTGTATATCTCCATACCTCTGTATTTTTAAGTACCCAAAGTTTTTTGAAGTATGTGAGATATTTTATCCCTTCTTAAAAATATTTTAATTTACTTTCCCTAATGAGCAAATGTTGGTCACCTGTACCACAGCTCCTGAACCACTGCTAGGTTATTTTCTGTGTTGTCCCTTATAATTATTCTCAAGTCTTTTGGAGTCTTCTCATTTGGCCAATTTTACCAAAATGTCTCATGTGACAGCTTGTCAGGTCTCTTATCAAGCAATCTAAATAACCATATTTACTTAGAATCTTGAGTCTCACATTGTGGGATATAAGTTATATGTAGATAAACACTTTTTTAGGCTGGTTGTGGTAATTCTCATAGCAAAAAAGGATTATAAATTTACATTCATTCACTACTGAAAAAAAGAAAGTGTTAGTTCTACATTGCAAACACTGAACTAGATGTTGAGTTTTAAATTAGAAAATATAGAGAAGATAAGTGATTGTTAAATAGGCACATAAGGCTTCTTCTTTAAAAATGTAATGTGACTGTCACAGGTATTTAATATGGTCATAGTGTTATGTTGACTTTGTTTTTATTCTTCAGGGAAGAAAATGACATTATTTAAATCTGTACTATTTCCACAAAGTTATTGGTTATTTCACTGATTTAATGCCCTGTCCCAGATAGCCAATGCTCAAGCACAGATTGACTCAGGAGGTCAGAAAGATATGCCTTTGGTTTTTATCCTAAACATCATTCTGAACTTAGCCTGAGAGGAAATACAGCAAAATGAAAAGTAAAATTATGCTTTTAGGGACTTTTTGTCAATGTTTTTCACAGGTACTCCATAATCATTCATTATCACTCATGGGTCAAAGAGAATTAGGATATGGTTATTTCAATAGAATTTTACTATCCCAGAGAAACAGTAAAAATGCCTGTAAGAGAATAAAAAATAACTCCAAAGTAGATAGAAAATGAAGAAAACAATGAGGCAGAGATGTTGCTGGAGGTAATGTCATCCTACAGGATAAAAGCAACACTAGTGGGATGTTCTGATGCCAGTAATAGTAGAAGTTACTGAGCAAACCTAAACAACAATGCGACAAATGTATGCAGGTAAACTTACGGTTTCTACACTTCAGGGATATCTTCCAAAGTTAGATTAATAGAAACAACTAGATGTGTACATTAAAAAAAATATTAGCTTCTCTTTTGTTTGGTCATTTTTCTTTCTTGCACATAGGGTCCTAGTGAAAGATAATAATGCTATAAAACGTATTTTATAGCACAAAGAGATGACTGTATGTTATTGACCATATTTTATAGCATGTGTCAGCCAAAGCTATTGCTGGGTTCACTTTATGTTTCTTATGGAACATATTTTAAAATTAAAAAAAAGAATGTTAGCATAAAACAATCTCAGAGAGCCAAGCAAGCATGTTTGCTATATTTAAAAAGCAAACTCCATTGTACACGAAAGTACAGTGTAGTTCTCTCTGGCAAGACATATTTAGTCTCTGTTTTCCTTTCATAGATAATCCTACGTTAGCGATGGTTTTGAGAGAATTTAATAACCTTGGCAAGCACCCTCAAGAGTTGGGAGATATTAAACTTGAAATGGATTATAAGGTCTGCTGTTTTTATAATATTATTACTTACCTGATAGCTGAAGCGGCTGTTTGACTGGCAGTATAGTTCTACATGCCTATTGCTCATGTATTTGAAATAATGGAATCACTTGAATAATTGAATAAAAATGCTTGAAAATTTTCTATACAATTTAAAGAGAATTTCCAACTCTTAGGGAAGTAATAAGCATCTAGGTAAACATATTGCAATGTGCATATTGTAAAAACTCTCAAGTGACTTAGAGGATCTACTTTAAAAAATGTTTAAAAAACCCCCAAATATTTATATATAGGATTTAATAGTCTGTGAGCCAAATTAGGATATTTTATTTCTAGGCCTGATTGTGCCATTACCTAGCTGCATAACATGTTATTTTTATAAAGAGGAATATTTGATGCATGTGCTCTGGCACTAGACCATGAAATCAGTCATGACCAGCTAATCTCCAGCACTGGTAACATTTTGATTCATGCTAGTCATCATCTATGAGAGCCGTATTCTTTATCTTTCCCTCCCTTCAAAAAGCAGTCAGGACCTTGACAGGAATCAGATGGCATACTCAAATGGCAGAGGAGAGGGGAGCTTAATCCTCTTATTGTTTACCAAGTTGTGGCAGGCTGTAGGGAAATCCTGAGAGAGAACTTGCAGGCTGGATTCTGAGCTTCTTCGGATGATCGCCACCCCAGGTCAGAGGCAGAGGCAAAGGCAGTACTTATTAGTGGGCAGTGGCAGTGAACGAGGTGGAGAGAAGGGGGACGAGAGAAAGAAAGACAAGGGAGAAAAGCTGTGGGAATGAGTACTGCAGTCCATTTGCCTTTCTTTCCAAAAACCTAAACGCGAAGCAAAAATCAAAGATGCTCCCCACGTAGGTCTTCCTCCCAAATTATAAAAAGGAAAGACAACTACCTCTTGTAAATTGCATCTTGTGTGGGATTCGACTTGTCACACTTCAACTTCTCATAATGGTTCTTTCACCTTCAGTTCAACTACAGCATGGCAAAACCTTTTCGTATTTTGGAGTTCAGATACTTAGAAGTGGTAATATGATAAGACTTTTTAATGATACAGCATAGCTTGTAAAGATTGACTGCTATTGGAAAACAGGTCAAGTTTTCATTCCATGAGCTTTCTTATAAGATATAGCTTATATGAAAGCAGGATAGGGGCTTTAACTTTCTGTAGAAATAACTGCACATGGGGATAGCAACATGCAATCCATTGTTCAGGAGCAAAACATTCTATTATTCTTCCACTTATCATATTTTGTTTTAAAGTTGTCTATTGTGAAAGGAGTAGGTAAAACAAAGAGAAACTGTCATGAAAGTGGCAGAGTTAAGGGAAAACATAAAAAATGGCTTGGGAGAAAATGTGTCACCTATTTTTCAAACTTCAGGAAGACAGCTTTCAAAAAGTTTTAGAAAACAAAGGCAATGTTATGATTTACAGTTGTGATGCATGTCAAAATACTAGGTTTTCAAAAGTGAAGTGTGCAATGTCCAGCTTAAAAGATGCCTGTGAGTTATAAAATAAGTGCCAGAAAGCAGCAATTATTTTTAAAAGCCTAGCAAGAAGATTAAAATAAATACAGGTAATCAAGAATGGGCAGAAATTATTTGCATTCTTAAAAATACAATATACAAGAATAAATTGTAAAATTAAAACTGAGGATTGCAACCAGGGCTAAAGACATGAGAATATAGCTTCCTAGTTAAGTTCAGTGCAAGGCACAAAATGAATGAAATCAGAGAAAACATGGCCAATAGGAAGAAGAGGTCATCCAAAAGGAAGTCAAAATCTTAAGTGAGATAAATTACATTCCCAGTAAGACGAGTAAATTCTTATTGATACAAACTAAGGATTGTTGAGCCATAGGAATTTTGCAAAGGAAAGAGAAGAAAGTATTGATTTTAAAATTTTGAAATGAATGTCTTCAATCATATGATTTTATAAAAATTTACCTATTAAATCTAGTATTGAAGATAATTGCTTTGATTTCAATTTTTGACTAAGTAAATAATGTTACTATGAATTTCATTGACATGACTCTTACTATGCTAACATGTTGGGTACAAAACTAGGAGTGAAATTTCTGGCTAATAGGTACGTTTATATTTAACTTTATAATGTAAACTAATTTCCCAATTAATTGTCCCAGTAGCAGTGCATGAGGTTGTTCCACAGTATCCCTAGCACTCAATATCACTAATAAACAGGAAACACACACTAAAATAAAAATACAGTGGGATACCATACAAAGTCTTCAGATGCCATCCAAAAGCTTTGTATGGTATCTCATTGTATTTTTATTTTAGTGTGTATTCCCTGTTCATTAATGATATTGAGTGTCTTTTTGTAGGTTTATTGACTTTTAGAATATTCTCTGCTGTTCATCATCTGTTGGAGTCTCTTGCCAATTTTCTTAGACTGTCTGACATTTTCTTGTAGAATATTAGTAGCTAATTTTACATTCTGGTTATGAGTCTTTGGCTGGTTGTATAAGCTGCAAATACTTTTCTCACCAGATCTGATAAACAAATTTAGTAAAGTCTGAGGTAACAAAGTCAATATACACAAATCAATAGCACTGCTATACACCAACAATGGCCAAGCTGACAAACAAATGAAGAACTCAATCTTTTTTACAACAGTTGCAAAAACATTAAAATACCAAAGAATATGCTTAATGAAAGAGGTTAAAGATCTCTACAAGAAAAACTAAAAAATGCTGCTGAAAAAAATCATAGATGACACAAACAAATGGAAACACATTCCATGCTCATGGATAGGAAGAATCAATATTGTGAAAATGATCGTACTACCCAAAATAATCTACAGATGCAATGCAATTCCCATGAAAATACTATCATTATTTTTCATAGAACCAGAAAAAATAATCCTAAAAGTCATATGGAAGCAAAAGGAGATCACATAGTCAAAGAAATTGTAAGCAAAAAGAACATATCTACAGGCATCACATAACCCAACTACAAATTATACAAGACTATATTGATCAAAACAGTGTAGTACTGGTATAAAACTGAGCATTTAGACCAATGGAACTAAATAGGGAACCCAGAAACGAAACCAAATATTTACAGCCAACTGATCTTTGACAAAGCATGCAAAAACATAAATTAGGCAAAAGACATCATATTCAATAAATGGTGCTGGGAAAACTGGCAAGCCACATGTAGAAGAATAAAATTGGATCCCCATCCCTCACCTTATATAACAGTCAACTTAAGATGGATCAAAACCATAAATCTAATACCTGACACCATAAAAATTCTGAAAGATAACATTGGGAGAACTCTTCTGGATATTGGCCTAGTCAAAGAATTCATATCTAAGACCCCAAAAGCAAATGCAACAAAAACACAAATAAATAAATGGGACCTAATTAAACTAAAAAAACTTCTGCACAGCAAAAGTAATAATCAGCTGAGTAAACAATCCACAAAATGAGAGAGGATATTTGCAAACTACCTATCCGGCAAAGAACTAGTATCCAAAATCTACAAACAAACTGAAGCGAGGCATCACAAAAAATAATTCCTTCAAAAAGTGGACAAAGGACATGAATAGACATTTCTACAAAGATGATATGCACACGGCTAACAAATGTTTGAAAAAATGCTCAACATTGCTAGTCATCAGATAAATGCAAATTAAAACCACAGTGAGATACCACCTTACTCCTGCAAGAATGGCCATAATTTAAAAGTCAAAAAATAATAACTGTTTTTTGGCTTTTAAATTATGTTGTAATTTAAAATGTACATGTACATTTGTACATGATGTAGTGAAAAGGGAACATTTTTATGCTGCTTGTGGGAAGGTAAAGTAGTACAGCTTCTATTCAAGACAGTATGATGGTTCCTTAAAGAAGTAAAATTAGATCTACCATTTGATCTAGCAATCCTACTACTAGGTACCTACCTAAGGGAAAAGAAGTCCTTGTAAGAAAAAGACACATGCACATGCATGTTTACAGCAGCACAACTCACAGTTGCAAAAATATGTGCCCATCCACCAATGAGTGGATAAAGAAAATGTGGTATATATATACCATGGAATACTACTCAGCAATAAAATGGAACAAAATAATGTCTTTTGGATGGAGCTGGAGGCCATTATTCTAAGTGAAGTAACTCAGGAATGGAATATGAAATACTGTATGTTCTCATTTATAAGTGGAAGCTACGATATGAGGATGCAAAGGCATACAGAGTGATATAATGGACTTTGGGGACTCAGGGTCAGGGGACAGTGGGAGTGGGGTGAGGAAAAAAGACTATATATTCGGTAGAGTGTACACTGCTCAAGTGACAGGTGCACTAAAATCTCAGAATTCTCTACTATAGAATTCATCCATATAACCAAAACCACTTGTATGCCCAAAACAATTGAAATTTTTAAAAATTAATTAAACAAGAAATGAACAAAATTTTTAATTGTAAAAGACTCCAATTTATTTGTCATTTATATTTTGTGGCGATGTATTTTCTTTTTTTTCCTTCTTTTTTTTTTGAGAGGGAGTCTTGCTCAGTTGCCCAGGCTGGAGTGCAGTGGCGCGATCTCTGCTCACTGCAAGCTCTGCCTCCCGAGTTCACGCCATTCTCCTGCCTCAGCCTCCCGAGTAGCTGGGACTACAGGCGCCCGCCACTACGCCCGGCTATTTTTTTTTTTTTTTTTTTTGTATTTTTAGTAGAGACGGGGTTTCACCTTGTTAGCCGGAATGGTCTTGATCTCTTGACCTCATGATCCGCCCATCTCGGCCTCCCAAAGTGCTGAGATTACAGGCGTGAGCCACCGCGCCCGACGGTGATGTATTTTCTAAAAATTTTATTATTTTTTCTTTCGCCTTTAAATTTTAATGCATTTATAACTTAATTTAAAACATAGAATGAAGGATGGATTAAGTTTTTCCTATGGATATCCAATTGACCCTAAATTTTTTACTGAAATAGCTATTTCTTTTTATTCTGCAGAGCTACCTCTTCCCATATCAACTGTCTACATATACAGGCATCTATTTCAGAGTTCTATATCTCTTAAATTGTCCTACTCATTCTCATTTATATAACCTTAACTACTCAGCTATCTTTTGTAATAAGTCTTGATGCTGAATAAGAAGAGAACAATAATTATGTAGTCAAAAGATATAGGAACAATATTATAAACATATTTCTGGTGGTAAAAACAAATTATTTTTTAGCATTTTGGGATATTTCTCTCATTAACTTTTAAAAATATAATTTATTTTGATTGCTTATTCTAAATATATATTCTTTTTTTACTTAATAATTTTTGTATCTTGTGCATTTAAAACAAATTTTGTTGGTTTTAAAAATTTATTAGGTTGATTATTGAAACTTAGTTCTAATTTTCTCTCAGAATTGTAAAAGCGGTCTTTTGATTGATATCTTTTTAATTTGAATTTTTATGAAGTAAACCATATCGAACCCTGTTCTAGCTCCTCCACATTTTGCCTCCTTTTATGATTCTCTCTTTTTTTTTTATTCTTATTGCAGTATATCCGCGGTTTCAGAAGGATTTTTCTAAACATGGATTGTTTTTATTAATCAGTGTGGGTATACCATGAGCCTTTTCAACTTCAATTCAGGAAGACATTCTTGTGCCATTTACTGGATTATCTCCTTTTTCTCCTCAGTTTTCTGTGGCTTGTATACTCCTTACATGGATATGAAACATCTGGAATCAATTCTTCATGGCTATTACCTTTTCTCCCCTATTACTTTTGATCTCCTTGTTCTTCAAATCTAAGTTATTAAGAGATTTACTTGACTTTTACTATCAAAGTCACTGGCTCGGCTATTTGCCTCATGTAATCAATACATTATCTCTTTCTTTTGTTCCTTTATGTTTCTTTCAGGAAAGGAGGTCTTCCCGATTCTTTCTCTTAGATAGCTCTTTTTTTAAGCAAAAAAAAAAAAAAAAAAATCAATGTTTCTCCACCAGCACAATAGACATTTGGGGGTCATCCTTTGCTGTTGGGGACTACCTTGTGAACTATAAGGTGTTTAGGTGCATCCCTGGCTTCTACCCACTGGATGCCCAGAGGAAAGAATGTTCCCAAGTATTGCCAAATAGCTGCTGGGTGTGGTGGAAGGGGTGAACAACTCCCGCGTCCCCCAGGTTGGGATCCACTGCTCTGGATGTCTTACACAACTGAGTATTTTAGGTTACTAATCGAAATATGTTTAAAAGTCTCTTAGGATGCTAACTATCTTTGTGTCCTCTGGTGTCTGTTGGTCCTGTCTTGAGGCTCTTAAGGTTCCTTATCTCTCTGCTGATTCTTAACTGTTGATTCATACTTGTGAATGAACACTAGAGGGAGCTGCACAGGTTACTTCTGTAATGGGGCAATCCTGTCTCCCAACAGTGTGCATTTAAAAAAAAGCAGAGCTACTCTAGATTCAAAAAAGTTCATCTGTCTTAAGCAAGACAATCTTTGTTTGATTGATTGTTCCCTGTCTAATGGGGCTGGCCTGACCTGACCCTCTACTCTGGATCCCTGGGGACCTCACTTCACCAGGCTGGCTACCCACCTTCGATGTTCACAGATTCTCCTGGAGGAAGCTCAGACAGTGGGGATCAAGCAGAAGAGGCAAAATGAAACAATATGATGGGCCCAGCCATTGTGATCATGTTTATATATTATAAACATCTGTATTATATACAGAAAAAAAGGTATTTCTGATTGCCCTCTCCTGTTTTTCCCATTTGTTCCTTGTGGGCTTAGAGCACTCACTTCAGGATTTGGGGCTCTGTTTTTTTCTCTTCCCTTTTCAATTTGATTCTATTTTGTATTTGTGAAGATTTTCTCAGAGGCTGTGGTGTCTGTATACAACTTTTCTTATGCACTGCTTCTATTTACCGTCCCTGTACAGTCAACAATAAAGTCAATAGAGGGCTTGCAACACATTTAGAAAAATAGCAAGAGGGAGATACAAGTAAGAGCTGTGACCACACAGAGTACTTGGGGTGGTTTGGGGCCCTGACCTTGCTGCCCCATAATGAATGATTCATTTCATCTTCTCTGCAATAACAGAAACAGGGAAACTGAGACTCAAAGGTCAAGAAAGTTCACAGGGTTGATGTGACCCATAACTGGCAGAAAGGTAATTTGAAGACTTGTTAATACCATCCTAAAGCTATGCCAAATAGCGCAATACCACTCTGACTTGGCTGTTTGTGTACTAGAAAAATCCGTATTGCTTAGTATTCAGGATGCTAAGGAGACGTTGTGATCTTGTTAGGCAGAATAACTGTTTATCTCACCTAAATCTAATTATTTTCAAAAGGAATGTAGGAGGTAAGGTTTCTCCTCCATAATTCAGCTGCTGTTTGCACTAGAGTTTGCATCTTTTTCCACTAAACAACTTTAGACAGACAAGTCACAGCTTGGGAGCATTCCTCTTATCCTTTGCACACTTTATTTTCAAGGTGATTTGCATATAGTTTACATAAATCTGCATAATTGCCATCCTTTGAGAGTCCAGGAATGGATTTCTCTAATCAGGAAGCAATTCTCACGATCTCTCTGTTAGTGGTTCCAGGTAAACGTGTACCCTCTGTGAAATCACTTTTGAAAAGAAAAACACATTATTTTGATAATTTTAAGCAATGAGCTAAAATATGAACGTCTTCGTGGTGGACTCAGTGAGATTCCAGGCTAATGTGCTACTTGGAACAATATGCTTTCCCTCTTTCCCTCTCTCACTTTCCGTAGGAACTATTCATTATCCAAAATTGGAACTCCTTGATCCTCACCTGTGTGCTTCCATCCTAGGCCTTGGCCCTAAATAAGGAGACATCGAAAATGTCCTCATTGTGATATACCACAAGTGGTCCTGCACGGAGTTCAGCAAAGCCTTGAGTCTGGCTCGCCCATCCGGCCCAGCAAGATGGGTCCTGCCTAAGCTCTGTGCCTTATGTGTTTCCTTTGATACCACAAACACACTCAAAATAAGTGCACTGAACAACACATCAGTTTCCATCACGTGGGCTCCAGCCCTGGGCGTTGACACTGGGGAACTAGAACACGTTGTCAGAAGGGAACAACAGGGGACAGCTTCTGCATATCACTGGTCCTTGGTCTTGGAAATATAAGGCAGTTGAAAGTCCATCATAAAGGACATAGCTGTGCAGCTGCTGATGGTGGAGGGGACCACCAACTCCAAGTGCAGAGGGTAGAAGACTGGGGGTAGAAGCTGGGTACAAACCCCTTCAGGAAACTTGCTAGAGCTCCCTCTCAGAAAGCAGGCATGCCACAGATCTCTTCAGGACATAATGACCTTTCCCAGACCCGTGGAGAGTCCATTTCTGCTTCTTTTCCTATTCCAGTGACTGGCAAGGCAGTTTGGGGTGGCGTCATTGCTTGTGGCCACAGAAAGCCACTGTCATCTTACGCCGTTATGTTTCCTCATAACCCCCATAGATGTGTCAGTTTAGATGTTACATACAGGATCTATGGAACTGGTTTTCTTTAACAGCTAGATGAACACAAGCATTTTATTCTTATGAGTTTTTTTAAATAAAGTTCAATTGTTTTCAAGACATAATTGAATTTCAGCTCCATTTAAATGTTTTGAATTAAAATTAATATATTGATTGACAATTTGTATTTGCCTTTTAATTTTAAGGCAAAAAGCGAGGGATACTTGACACAATAACTATACATACTTAAAGCACAACTTGAAAGTTTATATGTGTGTGTGTGTGTGTATCTCTCACAGAAACATCATCTTTATCAAGAACATATCCATGGCCATCAAATGCCTCCTAGTATGAAATTCATTCCGTCCACCCCCACACTCATGAACCCTGACATTTTCCAAGCTGGTCACTTGAAAACGGCACTATTCTCAGGCTTGCATGAGCACAAGTCCTGCTACTTTCATCCTTCTGGATGGTCCTTTCCTGGGTTTCATGTACTTTCTTCACCTCTGAGCTGAAGGGAAGGCAGGGATCCTCTGTGGATGGCTCTTGAGCCCTCTTGCTCTCTCTCAGACTCCTTGCCCCTGGGACGCTCTGATCTGCTCATACAGACCCTGGTGTTCACAGCCTGGACGCTGTCTCTGAGTTGGCTGGGACAGTGGCAGGTGTGTCACACTGTTCTTCAGCTCTCAGGGATTACTGTCCTTGATGCAGTGGCAGGTTCGTCTCACTGTCCTTCAACTCTCAGGGATTACTGTCCTTGCTGCCTGGTGTCAGCTGCTTTCTGGCTTTTCTTTAAGTAGGAGCAATTATCCAGTCTCTGCTACTCCATCTTAGCCAGAAACAGAAGACTGCCTTTTAATTTTAGTAGATAGTTTCAAATATTTTAGAACAAATATTAATTGGAAAAGACATATTTTTTAACTTTCTATTTCTCCACTTAGTTTGATTTTTATGGAATTGTACTCTAATCCTTTTCACTTTGAATATAGTTACACTCACTTGAAGAACTATTTAGATCATTACTGACAATACCGCAGGGATTATGTGAACACTTTGATTATAAACGTAATTGGTGAATGTGTTGAAAAAAAGAAAAAAAAAATCTTGTGGAATAAAGATAAAGTCATATGATTTATGAACGTCTTTGTTTTAATTATTGTTCATTCAATCATTGTCAGTGCATTGCAAGATCCAGACATAAGCAATAGTCTAGTCATCTTTTCATATTTTACCCATTTTCAGTCTTAAAAAACTGTAGCTTAATAGAGATTATTTAATTTTGTTGCTAAGAATATGTTTCTGGTTAACACAATGACAGAACATATTTTATTTATTAATGTATTCACTTGACTTCTATCAGTGTTAGACACTTACTATATCAGTCTCTGTCAGTTTGGGCTGCGCTCACAAAATACCATAGACTTTAAAAATAGGGACTTATAAAACGAAATTGATTTCTCACAGTTACGGAGGCTGGAAGTCCAATATCTGGGTGTCAGCATGGTTGGGATCAGGTGAGGACCCTCTTCTGAGTTGCAGACAGCCAATCTGTTATTATATCCTCACATGGGAAGGGAGAAAGAGCTAGAGAGAGAGAGAGAGAGAGAGAGAGAGAGACAGAGAGAGAGAGAGAGAGAGAGAGTGCTGAGGGGTAACCTTTTATAAGCATTTTAATCCTTTTTTATAATGGGATTAGAATGGTACTAATCCCATTAATGATGGCTCTAGCCTTATGACCTAATCACCTGCCAAAGGCCCCATCTCATAATAAATCACCTTGAAAGTTACGAATTCAACTATGAATTTAAGGTAACACAGGCATTCCGTCATTTGCAGTCTCCATTTGGGCTTGTGCTTGGCCCAGGCCCAGAAGTGAGGAGCAGTGCAGCCTCTAACCTTGTGCCCCTAAGCCAAAACTCTATTGCTCTTGGCATCGGTTCTGAATCATGCATTACTCTTTCTCCAAACCTGAGGAGCTACCTTGCTTCTTGAAGACAAGTGTAATGGTTACTTCTATTAATGGCTTAAAGGCCTCCCTGATTCTTACTTTCATCTGCTTGGATCTCTGCATACCCCTTGTTTTATTCTCTAGATTACTGTTTGTCTCTAATCATCTCTATTCTACTCCCTGGAACTCCCCACCACCAACACCTGCCCGTGTATCATGGAACATCCATTAACCATCTTCCACTTCCACTGCTTAGGCAAATATCCTTCTCTTTGCAGTAGGGGCTACCTTCCAATATTCTGCTATCTTGCACAAAAGTACTACACTCTAGACAAGGCACTACTATTTTATTGAAAACCCCACCCATATAGGATCAGTATTAATAAGTTAAAATATAAATAGATCAACCTTGCATTGTATGAGCAGATAAAACATGAAAAAGTTAAAATAATCAAAATTCTGTAAGAAAACATTTCAATTCAGTTCCTTCTTCAGTCTTCCCTGTCTGAGTGTATCTGCATTTATCATGATATGTGCATTTATCAAGACTTAAACACTGGAATTCTCTTTACCCCTAGTTTTATCTGACATGAGTCACCTTTGAATAGGCTTATCAGTGAGACCCTCAAGTCTGGTAAAAATATTGCTCGAATCTCTCCATCTTCTCTCCTATTCCACTGTTATCTCCAAGTCAACGCAATTTGTACACAGTTTTTTCACATAGGATTATTATTCTAGTCTTCAAACTGTTTTTATTAATTTTTCTCTTGTTCTCCCATAATATACTTTAAACAGAATCAGAGTACAGCCACCAGGTAGCCTACAGGACAACCAGTTAAATTTAAAACAGAAGAAAAGTAATATGTTTTTAATAAAAGTATGCCCCAAATATTGACTGGGATAAATTGTGCTATTTTTATTTGCTTTAGAAACATTTGCCTTAGCAAATAAAAAAAAAAAACTGGCATTACTGAACCAGAATGATACGTCTTTATTTTAACAGAAAACAGATTATGCCATGCACTTGTTGAAAAATCCTTTAGTCTTCTCATTAAACTTAGAATTAAATTACTCTGACCTTGAAAACCCTACATGATATGATCTCCAAATCTATCTCCTGCGATTCTCCACTCAACCACTTCTCTTCAAACAGGTCTTTCTCATTCCTGAAATTGCCTGGTCTGTTTCTGAATTTGCAGTTTCCCCATCCCTGCTGTGCTCCTCTTTTCTAAAAATGTCATATGACTGCCTTATTTTTCATAATGCAGGCCTCAGTTAAAGGATCACCTCACAGAAAGATACTCCAGGGGCCATACTTCCCTGGTGACTCTATATCCTTTTTTTTTTTAATCACCTATCACAATCTAAAATTACAGTTTTAATTTGTTTGAGCTATTATTTACCCTTACTCAAAATTTATTTTCCTTTTATTACTCATCTCCATTCTCACCCTGATCCCAAGCACCACAGAAATGTGGGTCTTGTCATTCTGGTTCTTTGCTGTATCTTCCATGCCCATTCCTTATCCCCAGGACACAGACCATGATCTGACCCAAAGGGCACCTAGAGTCAATTTGGATGAATGACAAATTATACTGAGCTCCTAATCAGAATCTCAATACAAAGGGAGGGTGGTGAGGTGGACAGAAGAGGATAAAACCAAGAGAAAAAAACATGCAGACAGGAATACCTGGAATCAGATGTGGAGGCAGTGATAAAAGATTCCAATAAATGTGAAACTAGAGTTCTGGCCACCAAAACCAAGTCTCAGACAAAGTAAATGAGAAGTCTGGATAGCCAGCAGTCGTTTTCAAGAATAAATTCATGTACATTGAAAAAAATTGAAAATATTGAGACAAATAATATCTAATAGTGTCAGACTTCTCATGGAAAACCAAGATTCACACTGCAATGACTTTTCTACCTATTCCAAAAGGCTGCTTTCTATGACATAAGGAAACACAGCTCTCTCTAATCTCTGTAGCCAGGCTTGTGAATGCAGTGAAGTGAATGGTCTGAGTGGAGTGGGCACTGAGGGACATTTTATAGCCTCTCCTCTTGTAGACACAGGACAATGAAAGGGTTGGCTAGAGAGGGTAGAAAAGTAAGCATACTCTTCCTTCTATTTATAAATACAAGAAAGGAATGAATAAGATAGCACTGTGGAGGAAAGGTGTTAAATAGAGCAATGATTAGGACAAATGAATAGATGCATTTGAAAATGAACTCACTGGATAGTCTATTGAGATCTGCTATATATATAGCTGCTTTCCTTCCCTGAGATTGCGTTTATTTAATAAGTACAAAATTCATGTTTACTGGATGATGAGGAAACTGAAACGTTGATGTCTGTTTGTGCAAAGAATTATTGTGTTTTGGAGGAAGAAATAGAGAGGACCAGGATATCATAGCTTGATAGAACCCCCCACAACCCACGCCCCCTGCAAATCTAACCTGACAGCAGAGCTAAGATTACTACAAATTCCCTTCCTAAGGCCTTGTAGAATCAGTTCAGTAAACCCGATCACAGTAGGCCTATTTGTATGATGGTGATTATTGTCAAAGTGTAATTTTCAAAAAAGTTAAAAAGATTCCTCTCATACAGATCTGGAGTGAAGACAGCATTTGAGGAATTGGATATTCTTTTCAAAAGAATATTAAAATAAAATTGCTACATTTCACAGATACAAAACTGATTGATGTCTTACAGGTCAATAAACCCATAGCCTTTGGTGTTATTTCTGCAAAACAAAAATCAACAAGGTAGTATATAACTTAACAGTGTCTAAAATCTATCAAAATAGAAAAATAACAAAGTCAAACACAGAGATAAAATAATCCCCAGATGGGCCTGTTAAATATTGTTCCACTTCGACAAGGAAAGGCTACACTGTTATTTACTTTTACCTGATTTCCAAGTTTTTGAATAATTATCTTAGCCTCAATACCCTTTTTATTTGTATGGCAAGTCATTTTATTCATTATTATTTTGTAAGGAAGTTGAAGAGTTGGGAATGTCATGGGAGGGGGTCATAAGGAAAGTTGTATGTGATTCAGAGAGATTATTTATTAGACCCACTGATCAGTATTCCTTAGGAATTGATGAAAAAATTATAATTACTTATTAACTTAAAAATTGTTGCTACAGCGGAAGGGGAGAATATTTGTTACCCTTTATTTATGTAAACATTTTTCTCCATAGTTTTAAATACTTGCTAAACAACTAGAAATTGTGAGAGCTTGAGCTAAAAGACAACCAGTTCTAAACCAGAATGTCAGGATTGTGTCTCAATATTTTATTCCATGATAGATAAAATGATGAATTGATATCCTTAAAGTCAGGAGCAAATTTTCCTTTGAATGAAACTTCTAAAAACTTGGTAAAGGTGATTTTTAAGGCAAAAAGGGTGGTTAATCAGCCTGTTTAATTTAGTGATTAAAATCTAATTGAACACTCTACTTGCCCAACCCAGGTTCCATGCAGCCCAGGACAGCTTTGAATAAGGCCCAACACAAATTTGTAAACTTTCTTAAAACATTATGAGATTTTTTTGTGTGATATTTTTTCGTTCATTAGCTATCCTTTGTGGTAGTGTACTGTATGTGTGGCCCGAGACAATTCTTCTTCCAATGTGGCCCAGGAAAGCCACATGATTGGACGCCCCTGCTCTACACTTTTTCAGTTGTTCTTACCTCATCTAAAAGGTGTTGCTGGGGCTGAGGTTGAGGCCGGCATACAGAGGTGAAATTATGAAGGGGAGAAATTGGCTCTTATTTTCCTGTTGAATAGCAGAAATACAGAAGTGTATATGGAAGGTGACAAGAAAGGAGTGAATCCAGTACAGTAATTCTTGTTGGATGAGAGTCATTTGAAACATAAGGGTGTCTGTGACAAAGTGTCTTAACTGGTATCACTAAAACAATACTTTGCTGTAATAATTTAGGATCAATTACGTTTAAATGGTTTTAGTCACAAAAGTTCTGACTTTATCACAAAATAACTGAGCATTTTTCCTGAAATCATTAGTGTTGAAAAAGCTATTATAAAATTTGAACAACTGAGAATGGAAATAACTTAAAATCGTTTCTTTTTTCCTTGTTAACAACACAGGCAAGTTGTGCAAAATGCCTCCTAAAAATAAAAGTGCTTACAGAACTTTGCAACTGGAGCCCTAATAAAAATCCTAAAAGAGGCCGGGCACGGTGGCTCACACCTGTAATCCCAGCACTTTGGGAGGCTGAGGCGGGTGGATCACCTGAGGTTGGGAGGTCAAGACCAGCCTGACAAACATGGAGAAACCCCATCTCTACTAAAAACACAAAATTAGCTGGGCGTGGTGGCACATGTCTGTAATCCCAGCTACTTCGGAGGCTGAGGCAGGAGAATCGCTTGAACTAGGGAGGTGGAGGTGGTTGCGCTGAGCAGAGATTGCTCCATTGCACTCCAGTCTGGGCAACAAGAGTGAAACGCCATCTCAAAAAAAAAAAAAAAAAAAAAGTCCTACAAGATTGCGAGTTTTCCCAGCACTTGCACCTAGAATCACAGTGAGCCAGTACTTCCCAGACTTTATTCCTGGCGCTTCAGTCTAATCCCATGGCACTGAGGGGACTTTTGCTTTTAAGAGAAAAGATTTTCATCTAAATTAAAGATCCAAATTAAGGTGTAGCCTCCTTCATTAGCCCGCTGTTACTGGGAATAATAGTGGCTCTTGAAGACTTAAACCAGTCACATTACATACTAACTTCAGTTAATGTGATCATTACTTACCTACATATTATTGTACATGATAATGTCCATCAAAGAAATACAGGTTTAAGCAGAACATACTGTAGTCCCTTCTTTTCTCTCAGAGTTTATTTCCAATCACGCGTGGGTGAAATAACTAAACTTGTTTTAATGGCGATCAGAAGACTGAAAGATTAAGAATGCATAACATGTGCAGAAGGATGGAAAAGGTGGATAACGTTTCGGCTGGAAAAGTGGAGGTTGAAGCAACCACGGACGCTCCTCATGGTGTTCGTAGCAAAAACAGCAGGAAAAGTCACTAACTCACTCTTCTAACTCTGCGGTAGGATTTCGGTAACTAGACGGGCGTCACAGGAAGGGAAATAGAGAAGCTGGGTTTGGACCCTTCATGATCTTTCTGACATTGAGCTAAACAGTTTAAGCCAAAACAAAGAAGGCCTATTATTTGACAGTCCCTGGAATCTGATGAGTACATGGAAATGAAGAAAGTTGCTGTGTCAAAAAGTGAGTTTCTTGTTACAATAATTCTTCAAGTGGAACAATAAGAAACACTTATTAAGGTTGTTACTGAAGGGACATACCTGTGTTTTGAGAATTAAGCTAAGTTTTAAGTCTTCTTTTACCTTTTGACATTTATACTTTTAATTTTAAAATGTGTTATATTTTATTATATAAAGAAAATGACACAAACAGAGAATGTCACTAAGTCTTGGACTTAGAGTATCCATAGGATGAACTTTGTCAATGCACTTTTTTCTTTCTTTGAGAGCATTAAGAACAACTAAGGCTTTTGTTTTAGCTACTTTTGTTATTAAGCTATTCCTGTAAATACTGGAGTAGCTGGGCTATTGCTATTCCACATTCTTAAAGACTTTAATTTAGTGTGTCAAAATGTATCAAGTACATTACATGCTTTAAATAATTTAGTTCTGACGAATCCATTCAGTAGATACTAACAGTAGATACTAATCCTTTTGTGAATGAAAAGAATAAGACATACAGTACGGAAGTCATATGAACAATAGCACACGAGTCATAAATGAAGAGAAGGGCGTAAGTACACATTGGTGGGTTTTAGAACCTGTCACTTAGGTCAGACCTACCCCTGCTCGTGCTCAGAGGGAAGATGTATTTTTTGATCAACCCACTTTTCCTAACTTCTTTGTTCTGGTTACAGCACCGTTCATCCCTAGGGAACCTCTTTTTCCATTCCAAGCATATGGTGTCAGTGGGGATTCCCTTCTCGGTGCCCTGTCTCCAGGCTACAGGCGGTAGATTTTTATTCCCATGCTACTGCCCTTGGTATTTGTTCTAAGAAGTGGATGTGTGACCCCAGACTCAGCCAATACACTTCCTTGAAATTGTATTTAAAGTAGTTATAAGCTAGACGTTTCTTCTCTGAGATATTTAAGCTTGAGTAATATGCTTCCAGGACTGTCAGTGGACATGGTCTCTGATTCTGGAGAAAGCCATCTACGGAAGAAAATAGCAGGTTTACCACACAAGTGAAAGAGACTGACAGAGAAGCCTCCCAAGTTCCATGTCTGAGGGTTATAGGAGCGTGCTCGTTCGTACCTTTCTTCCTTTGATTCCATGAGGTCTAACAAGTTTTTTACCATACCCTTGCTACACACAAATATTTTAAAGGTAATTATAGGACAAGGGTTAATTATGCTAAAATATTTTAATAGCTATTTTTAAAGTATTTTGCAGCAAACTATATGCATCAGAGTCTCCAGTTAATCTCATTTTAAGTAGCACACATTGATGAAGTCTGTAGGTTCTAAAGGCTGGCAAAAATGAGCATGATGGCAGCGTGGTTAGTTACCTGATTCTCAACTTCGCATTTATAATGTAGGGTTAATGATGCAAATTTAAAAACAAGGCTATGAAACTTGAGTATATGTAAAGCACCAAACAGAGTGGCATATATTCAGTAGACTCAATAAAAGGAAACTACTATTGTGAAATATTACGTTATTAAATATTTTGTAATAACAATGGTCATTTCTTCAGACTGTGTACTAAGTTCTAGAATATTATCCATAAAGCACTATCTACCTATTGAATGAATGTTACATTTATTTTAGATCATAAAACCCAGAAAAAAACTGTTAAGTAATAACAAATTTTAATTAAAAATTCCAAAATGCACCTTTATTAAAAATGGACACCTTTTTCTCACACATTCAGTTTCATTGTCTCGCACCCCTTCGTTTCACTTTTCCGCCTTCAGAAAATGATAAATGTTGGCAAGTACTTATGTCACGATGTGACTAGTGTTCTTCTAGAGGTCAGCGTAAATTGCCGTATAGATTTAGATGAGGAAGCCTCTGATTCTTTCTGGTGAGGTAGAAATGTTTATGGAACGGGTGACATTCTCGTTTTGTCTTTTAGGATGAGATGTGGCTTCCCAAATAAGTCAAAAGGAGGGCAGTACTGAACGGAGAGAACATCACAGGCAAAAGCACAATGGTGTGAAAGGCCATGGAATCTGGGAGGGATGTAAAAATATGAACTAGTGGGAACTTAGGGCACGTGACCTGGGATGTTTAGAGGATAATCTAGTAAAAACAATCAATTGAGAAAAAGGATCTTTCCCACCTGCAAGATTTTGAAATCAACTCTCTCATCAGTGACTGGCATTAAAGATTTATAAAGCAGAAGAAAAGTGATCAGATTAAAAAATTTTGGGGGCAACATTGGCAAAAGAATGGATTCCATGAGAACAGAAAAAAAAAAAAAAAGGAAAAGTCTAAGACATAATTTTGGAAACTTTAAATTTGGACAAAAGTGATGTCTGTGGGACTCTGATACAAGTAATGAAAGTGGCACTTGACCTAAAAATGTTAGAAAATTTAAGATAAATGAAAAAATAAAATAGTGGTGGAAAATAATTATTAGAAATGGAAAAAATTCATCTTTCTTTCTTTTTTTTTTTTTTTTCAATTGAGATGGAATTTTGCTCTCGTTACCCAGGCTGGAAGGCGGTGGCAGGATCTCGGCTCAGTGCAACCTCTGCCTCCCAGTTTGAAGTGGTTGCTTTAGTCTCCCCAGTAGCTGGGATTACAGGCATGTGCCACCATGCCCAGCTAATTTTTGTATTTTTAGTAGAGATGGGGTTTCACCATGTTGGCCAGGCTGGTGTCCAACTCATGACCTCAGGTGATCCACCTGCTTCGGCCTCCCAAACTGTTGGGATTACAGATGTGAGCCAGCATGCCCAGGCAGTTATATTTAATTTCTTTGTCATTATTTAGAGGATTGATCTTTGTAACTGGATAGTTTTTTTGTTTGCTTGTTTTTACTTTGATAAATTATACTTTTTAGAACAGTTTTGGATTTGCAGAAAAATAAGAAGATTGAACAGAGAGGAGTTCCTATATAACATGTCTAGTTTCCCCATCACAGGTATAATTTATACCCATAATACAGCTATATCTTTAATACATTTGATATAATTAATGAATAGATAGTGGTATATTTTATGGATGAAATTCCTTACTTTATTCAGATTTTTACAATTTTTATTTAATGCTTCAGAATCTTATCCAGAATATAACATTATGTTTAGTGATCGTGTCTCCTTAGGCATCCCTTAGCTGTGAAAGTTTCTGAGATATTCTTTGACTTTGATGACCTCGACAGTTGTGAGGAGGACTAGTCAAATGTTTTATAGCATGCCTCTCAAATGATATTTGTCTAATGATTTTCTTGTTAGACTTTGCTTACGGATTTTGGGAAGAAAACAACAAGGTAAAATGTGATTCTCGTTGCCCTACATCAAATACAAAAATTATTAACATGATTTATCACTGGTGATATTGACCTTGATTACCTTGCTGAGGTAGTATTTTTCAGGTTTCTTCATTGTAAAGTGGATCTATTTCCCCCCATTTCATACTATATCCTTTAGAATTAAGTCACTTTGCACAATCTACAAATAAGGAGTGGGAAAGTGTACTTCGACTCACTGACAAATTATATACATAAATTACTAGGAATTTTTTTCTGCATAAAAGTCCGGCGTATTCTCTCCCAGATATGAATTGAGTCAGTCATTTATTTATGCTAATATGGACTCATGGATGTTTATGCTATATTTTGTATTACAAACCAATGTTATTTTGCTTCCTTGTTCAAATTGATCCAGCCATGGTCACTGAGAGCTCTTTCAGCTGACTCTGGCCCCACCGACATAAGTACAAATGATGTTTTTATTTGTTTTGTATTTTTTAGCACTTCCCTGATTTTTGGAACCACAACATCCTGAATTCTCATATGAAGCCTAACATAAGTACATACTACAGTAATTCCTCACTTAACATCCTTGAAGGGGTCTTGGATACTGTAGTTTTAAGCAAAACAATATATAGCTGGTCCTTGAATAATATCACTTTGTTCAATGTGATTTTGTTACACTACTGATGAGAAAAAAATGGGTTTTGTTATATATCATTTCCCTTAAAGTTATGTTTCAAAAAATGTATTTTTGATGTTAAGTGAGGAATGACTGTACTTTCAATTCTAAATATTACCACATGGATGATTCTAGCCTGCTCTACTTGTTCATCTGTAAACTCTCACTCCAGCATTAAGGTGATTCCCACTATCCCCAAAACCTGTATTTAATGTTTAATGTTGTTGTACATTTGGAAGAGTATCAGAATTGTTAACCTTACAGTTGTCAGGAACAACTTTATCAATTAGACTCCAATGTTATATACAGTTTCTTTCACCTTCAGTCTAACAGACTCCACTGATTTCCAAAGTTACTTAGGTCAAAAACTTTTATCTACCTCTTCTATAATTGAGGTTAATACATTTAAATACATTAGATGTTTTTGTCAAATTCCGCATTTCATCATAGGATCCCCAGTCTTATAAATATTTTTAATTCCATTAAGGTTCACTTTTTTGTGCTATAAATTTCTATGGGGTTTGACAAATGCTTAATGTTATGTATCTACCATTATGGTATCATACAGTTTTCCACCCTAAAATATCCCCGTACATCATCGATTCTACCTTTCCTCACTTCTAAAAATATCTCAAACACTGATCCTTTTACCTTCACTGTAGTTTCCCTTTATTCTGTGTCCTTGAACTTTATTATTATCTTTTTTTGAGACGAAGTTTCACTCTTGTTGCCCAGACTGGAGTGCAATGGTGCGATCCTGGCTCACTGCAACCTCTGCCTCCCAGATTCAAACAATTCTCCTGCCTCAGCCTCCCAAGTAGCTGGGATTGCAGGCATGTGCCACCACACACAGCTAATTTTGTGTTTTTAGTAGAGATGGAGTTTCTCCATGTTGGTCAGGCTGATCTTGAACTCCCAACCTAAGGTGATCCTCCCGCCTTGGCCTCCCAATCCTCTAACTTTTCTTTTTTGTTTGTTTGTTTTTTGAGACGAAATCTCTCTCTGTTGCCCAGGCTGGAGTACAGTGGCATGGTCTCAGCTCACTGCAACCTCCAACTTTACTGATATATAATAAATATATCATATTCTTTATTCATTTAAAGTATACAATTATTGGTTTTTAGTATATTCATAAATATGTGAAAACATCACCACAGTCAACTTTAAAACATTTTTATCAACTCAAAAAGAAAACCCATAACCTAGAGCTATCACATCCTTATGCCCTACTCCCAGCTCATGCAACCACTAATCTACTTCTAGTTTCTGTAGATTTCTCTTTCCTAGACTATCATAGGTATAAAATACGAAGTCTTTTGTGACTGGCTTAATTCATTTAGCATAAGGTTCATGAATGTTACAGCAAGTATTATAGTAATTCATTCTTTTTCTATGGCTGAATGACATTCCATAGTATGAATATGCCAAATTTTGTTTATCCATTTATCCATTTATCTATTGTTAAACATTTAGGCTATTTTCATCTTTTGGCAATTATGAATAAAGTTTTAATGCAAATAGATTGTGTATAAGTTGTTGTGTGTACAGATTTTCATTTTTCTTGGATATATACTTAGAGTGAATTGCTGGGTTATATAATCTCTATGTTTAAATATTTGAAGAATTGCCAGACTGTTTTCCATACTATCTGCTCCATTTTGCATTTCTACTGCTAGAGTATGAGGTAGTACTCATGAGTACTCATGAGGTTCCAATTTCTCTACATCATTCTTGTTATTATCTCACATTTTGGTTTTAGCCATCCTGGTGGGTATGAATTGGTACATCATTGTGTTTATTTTTGTTATCTTTCTATGTAATTATTGGTTATTTTTATATATCCCTAGAGAAATATCTATTGAAGTCATTTGCTTATTTTAAGTGTTTTTTTTAAAAAAATCATTATTGAGTTGTAAGAATTATTTATATATTTTAGATACAAGTTTCTTATCAGATATATGATCTGTAAATATTTTTCTTCCATTCTGTGGGTTTTTACTTTCTTAATACTGTTCTTTGAAATACAGAAGCTTTACATTTTGATATAGTCAAATGTATCTATTTTTCTTTTATTACTCATGTTTTGGTGCTGTATCAGAGTCCTTTTCAAAATCTAAAGTCATGAAGATTTATCATAATGTTTAAGAGTTTATAGATTTATAAAGAACAAACAGTTCTTTGATCCATTTTTGCTAGTTTTCTACATGGTATGAAATAACAGTCCAATTTTATTATTTTGCACATGGCTATTCAGTTGTCCCAGCACCATTTGTTAAAAAGACTTTTCTTTTCCCAGTAAATGGTCTTGGTACTTTTATTGAAAATCAATTGGTCATGGGTGTATGTGTTTATTTCTGGACTCTCAATTCTATTCCATTGATCTATCTGTTTATCTTTGCACCAGTACTACATACAACTGCCTGGATGACGTTGCCTTGTAGTAAGCATTGAAATTGCAAAGTGTGAATTCTCCTGCTTCATTCTTCTTTTTCAATATTCTTTTGGTTATTTTGGGTCTCTTGCAATTCCATAATCAGATTTTCCATTTCTACAAAGAAGACAACTAGAATTATAATAGGGATTGCATTGAATTTGTAGATCATTCAGGGAGTATTGCCACCTTAACAATAATAAGTCTGATACATAAACATGGTATTTTTTCATTTATATAGATCTCTTTTAGTTTATCTCAGCAATGCTTTGCACTTGACAAGATTACAGAGTATGTTTTATACTTTTTTTTTGAGATGGAGTCTTGCTCTGTCACCAGACTGGAGTGCAGTGGTGTGATCTCAGCTGACTGCATCCTCTGCTTCCTGGATTCAAGCGATTCTCCTGCCTCAGCCTCCCGCGTAGCTGGGATTACAGGTACGTGCCACCACATCCGGCTAACTTTTTTGTATCTTTAGTAAAGATTGGGTTTCACCATGTTGGCCAGGCTGGTCTCAAATCTCTGACCTCGTGATCTGCCTGCCTCGGCCTCCCAAAGTGCTGGGATTACAGGCGTGAGCCACTGCGCCTGGCCCACAAAAGGCAATTTGACTCATCAATAAAAATGAGCACATGCAACAGTATTGAGGAATCTCACAAACATAATACCGAGTGAAATAAACCAGACACAAAAGAATGCATATTTTATGGTTAAATTTATATAAATTTAGATTACAAACTAAACTAAAGTGTTAGAATTCCCAGTGTTAATCCTGGAGTGTGTAAGTGATTGGAATAGGAAACTGATTGAACTCCTGGGGTGCTGGTATGTTGCGTTTGTTCATTTGTTTTTAACCTGAGTGCTGTTTACATGGATGTGTTCAGTATGTAAAAATTTATTTAGCTTTAAACTTGTGTGTATATCTGCTATACTTCAAGGAAACATTTAAAAACATTTTCTATCACAACGTAAGAGCGTAAAACAAAAATAAATTGCACAGTTATGTTAATGTTAGGGCTATATTATGCTAATTTTAGACAAGAAAAAGGCTTGAGATGAAGGCATCATGTAAATTAATATAAAGCAACATACAGGTAGTGAATGAAACTGACAAATACACTATCATATTGGGAGCTTTCAACTTCTGTCTAAATTATTGAAAATTCAAAGTGGTTAAATTTTAATTAGAAAACAGATAACAAAAATAACAAAATTAGCAATACTTGGATTATTAATATAGATAGAACCCTAAGCCTATGAGACATTTATGAAATTTAACTACTTGCCAGGCAATAAAACTAGTGAAAACTATTTCAAATGGGATACTAATAAGTCCATAATGTAATTAAGCTAGACATTTATTAAAGATAAGACACAGAAAAAAATCTCCGTATTGCAGAGGGAAAAATATACTTCAAGAAAAGCTTAGATTTAAAAAGAGATTATAATAGAAAAGTAAATGCATACTTGCAGCTAAGCCATAATGAAAATAGAATACACCAATAGTTGTGAAGCTCATCTAAAAGTGATACTTATGAAAAAGCAGTAGCATTAAATATTATATCAGAGAGAGAAAAAGTCTATGAACGAAACAAATTTTTAAAGTTTCAAAAAATAACAGAACAAATCTTAAAACAGTTGATAGGCCGGGCGCGGTGGCTCAAACCTGTAATCCCAGCACTTTGGGAGGCCGAGACGGGCGGATCACGAGGTCAGGAGATCGAGACCATCCTGGCTGACACGGTGAAACCCGTCTCTACTAAAAAATACAAAAAACTAGCCGGGCGAGGTGGCGGGCGCCTGTAGTCCCAGCTACTCGGGAGGCTGAGGCAGGAGAATGGCGTGAACCCGGGAGGCGGAGCTTGCAGTGAGCTGAGATCTGGCCACTGCACTCCAGCCTGGGCCACAGAGCGAGACTCCGTCTAAAAAAAAAAAAAAAACAAACAAAAAACAGTTGATAATAGGAGAAAATGAAAAGTACTAATAAAAAAAAGTCAAAAGAGGGAAATCAAAAAAACAAAAACTTTTTAAAAATAAAGATTAATAACAGACAAACCTCTTCTAAAATTAAAGGAGATGAAAATGAGAAAGAGGAAGTAGAGAAGGAAAAAGAGGTTAAAAATTAACTACTAAGAATGAAAAATTGCATAGGCTTAACAGATATTAATATTGCAATAAGAAAGTATATGCCAACACATTTGACAATTTTGATAGAATTGTCAGATAGTGTCCTATATCTATTAAAAAACTGAATTAGTAGCTACAAATTGTTCCATTCAGAAAACACTAGGATCAAATATTTTGGAGCTGAGTTTTGCTAACTTTAAGGAACAGGTTGTTTTAAGATTGTACCTTCAGCAACTACCCAAGAGGAGTGTTGTCAGCAAGATTGAAGAATAGAAGATCCCCCACTTATATGCCCCTAATAGCAGCAATAATTTCTGAGCCATTCATAGACAAAACTGCCTTTGTGGGAGCTTTGGATTTCAGGAAGAAGGCTGTGAAACCCCAGGGAAGCCCAAGAGCTAGTAGGGCTGTTTTGAAAGGGGAGACCCACTCTCAGATGGCAGAGTCACCAAACCAGCTTCAGACCTAAAAATAGCCCTATTCTTCTGTGTGTTTGAATAAAGCTTCATTTTCCTTGGTCCTGCCATCAAAATCATCAATCAAGGGGAGTGAGGAGGATTCATGCCCACTTGTGCCTCAAGTGACAGGCCTTCTGATTTTGGTCCCAACTGTGGATCCTGATATAACCCTGAGATTCTGCTCCCACCCTTCTCCACTGCTGTCTACGTGCAGTTCTTCCTGTACCGAGACCCAGAGGAAGATGTGCCTTCTGAGTCCCTGGTGCAGGCTTGCCAACCTCAGTCCCACAGCACATCCTGAAATGGCCATGAGAGTCAGTTTCAGCCCCTCTCAGCTGTGATCTGAGAGCAGTGCTACCCCCAAAAGACCCGGAAGGGGACATGCTTGTTTGTGTCCCCAGAGGTGGGCCTACAGACCTCAGTCTTGGCCATGGGCCCTGATGCAGCCCTGTGATTCAGTTCTAACCACTGTCAGCTGCGGTTAGAGACCAGTATAGCCTGCCCATTGAAATAGAAACACTTCCAGCCCTCCTAAGGACCTGGAGAAAGCCACACCTATGTGCTCACTAGATAATAGTCCCATCATCTGCAGACTCTGAAGCATACTGTCATCCTAGCACCTGCCCTACTGATCAAGATGCAGAGAGCAGTTTAGTCCACCTGAGGACCAAAGAAGAGCCACGACTACTAGAACCCCTGGTTATAGGCACATTAGTTTGGACTACAGTGGGATCCCAGCAACAGTCACATAATTTGGCTCTAACCCCACTCAACCTTTATCCCCAGGGAAATTTATCCGCCTAGAGATCTAACAGGAGAAGGCTTTTACCTGCTGCAATTAAGCAGTAAAGATTGTAAGTGGTGTTTTTTCCTTCAAATGCACAGATATCAATACAAGACTATACAGATGACAGGCAAACAGGACAACACACATACACACACACACACACACAAAGTTCCAGTAATTGACCTCAAAGAAATAAAGGTCTACAAATTGCCTGAATAAGAACTCAAAAATAATCAGCATAAAGAAACTCTATAAAATTCAAGAAAAAAATATTTATAGACAACTAACCCAAACTACAAAAACTACATGAACAAAATGAGAAATTTAATAAAGAAATCAAAACCATTAAAAAGAAACAAACAAAAATACTAGAGCTGTATGTAAAACAAATATAGAGCTTCAACAGGAGACTAAATCGTGCAGAAGAAAGAATTAGTGAACTAGAATACAAGTTATTTGAAATTAGCAATGTAGAGGAAGAAAAAGAAAAAAAGAATGAAAAAGAGCAAAGAAAGCTTACAGGACCTATGGAATACCATCAAGTGTACAAATGTAAGAATTATTGGAGTCCAACAAGAATAAAGAGGAAAAAATGGGGGCAAAGAGAGCTTATTTAAAGTATACTAACTGAACACTTCCCAAATATTGGGAGCAATGTGGACATCCAGATTCATGAAGATCAAAAGATCCAAGCAAGATCAACCCAAAGGAGAATTGTCTGAGATACATTTTCATTACATTGTTAGATGTTAAAGACATCAATAATGTCTTGAAAAAAGCAAGAAAAAAGAGACTCATCACATATAAGGGAACTTCCATAAGGCTGTCAGTAAACTTCTCAACAGATATCTTGATATCCTAGCAGGAATAGACTGATATATAAAAAGTGCTAAAACAAGCAAAGAAAACCTGAGGATGAAAACTATTCTACCCAGCAAAGCTGTCCTTCAGCAATGAAAGAGAGGTAAAGACATTCCCAGACAGAGAAACAAAAGCTGAGGGAATTCGTTACCACTAGGCCTGCCATACAAGAAATGCTAAAGAAAGTTCTTGAAATTAAAACTACAGGACATTAACTGAAAATGTGGAAACACATGAAAGGATAATAAAACTCATTGGTATAGATAAACATATAGTAAAATTCAGAATACTCTAATACTGTAATTGTGATGTGCTATTCATTTTTAACTGATATAGAAGTTATATGACAGAAGTGCTAAAAATAACTATAATTACAATAATTTGTTATTAAATACAAAAAAATACAAGATGTAAAGTGTAATATCAATAGCATGTGTAATACCAATAGCATAAAATAAAAGTTTTGTATGCAGTCAAATTTACTTTGCTATCAGCTTAAAATAGAGTTATAACTATAAGTCATTTTATGTAAGCCCCCCTATGATATGAAAAAGACAAAATAACTAGCAGATAGACAAAAGATAAAGAGAGGAAAAAATTAAAGCACATCACTACAAAAATCGAAACATCAAAAAGAAAGACAGCCAGATTGAAAGAAGGTGACAAACAAACTACAGAACATTTAATAAACAATTAAGAAAATGTGAATACTAAGTCATTACATCAATAATTACTTTACATGTAAATGGACTAAATTATCTAATCTAAAAACACAAGGTTTCCAAATAGATAATAAACAAGATCAAACAATATGCTGGCTACAAAAGAATCACTCTAGCCTTAACAATCTACACAGATCAAAAGTAAAGTTATGAAAAACCCTATTCCATGCATTTGACAACTAGAAGAGATCACGGATGGCTATACTTCTACCAAGAAAATTAGATTTTCAGTCAATACTCTCACAAGAGACAAAGAATATTACTATATGATGATAAAGGGATCAACTTATAAAGAAAATAATTATACTTAATTATAAAGAAATATTTATTAATTATAAAGAAATAAATATATTTATTATAATTATTGTATAATTATAATTATAAATAATTATAAAAATATTAATTATAAAGAAATAATTATACTTAATTATAAACAAAATATAGCAATTATAAATATACATACACCCAACATTAGAGTACCTAAATAAATAAATCAAATAGTAACAGAACTTAAAACAGAAACAGATAGGGGACTTTAATATCTCAATTTTAACAATTGATATATCATGAAGAGAGAAAATCAACATGAAAACATCTGACTAAAGTGACATTATAGCCCAAATACACTTAAAAGTCATATACAGAATATTATATTCAACAGTAGCCGAATATATATTCTTCTAAAGTGTTACAGAATATTCTCCAGAATAGATCATATATTGGGTCACAAATAAAAGTCATAAGAAATTTAAGAGATGGAAACTACCTCAAATATAGTTTCTGACTACAATAATACAATACTAGAAATCAATACAGGAGGAATTTTGGAAATCTCAGAAATATGTGTAAAGTAAATAGCACAGTTTTGAACAACCAATGGGTAAAAACATAATTCAAAAGAGCTATCAAAATATATCTTCAGACAGACAAAAATAAAAACATCATACCAAAACTGATGTGATGCAGCAAAAGCAATACTGAAAGGGAAATGTAAAGCAATAAAGGCCTACATCAATAATAAGAATAATCTCAAATTAACAACCTAAATATATAACTTAAAAACTAGAAAAATAAAAGCAAACTAAGCACAAAGTCAACAGAAGAACGATGATAATAAAAATTAGAGCAAAAATATATTAAATGGAGGCTAGAATGACAATGGAAAAGACTAATGGAATGAAATAGCTTTTCTTGAAAAGGTTAAAGAAATGAACAACACTTTAGTTAACTAACCAAGCGAAAAATCGTCTGGCTGAAATGAACAACACTTTAGTTATACTAACCAAGCAAAAAATCGTCTGACTCAAATAAAATTATAAGTAAAAAGAGACATTACCACTGATATTACAGAAAAACAAAGGATCATAAGAGACTGCTGTGAACAATTATTTGTCAACAAACTAGATTATCTAGAAGAAATGGATAAGTTTCTAGAAATACACAACTTACCAAGACTAAATCATGAAGAAATAAAAAATCTGGATGGAATAATAACTAGCAAGGATATTGAATCAATAATAAAAAAATCTCCCAACAAAGAAAATCCTAGAAACAGAGAGCTTCACGGCTGAATTCTAGCCAAAATTAAAAAAAAAAAAAAAATTCACTTCAACCCTTCTTAAACTCTTCCAAGAAATTGAAGAGCTGGAAATGCTTTCAAACTCTTTTATCCTCTTACCAAATCCCGACATGTATAGTACAAAATAAGGAAATTAGAAGCCAATATCTACAATGAACACAGATGCAAAAAACTAAAGAAAATACTAAATTCAGTAGCTCACTTCAAAGATTACTCATCATGATCAAGTGGGATTTATCCCTGAGATGCAAGGTTATTTCAACATACAAATCAATACATGTGACATATCACATTAACAGACTGAAGGATAAAAATCTATAATCCTCTCAATAGATGCAGAAAAATCATTTGTAGAAATTAAACATTCTTTTCTGATTACAACTGTCAGCAAATTTGATAGAGAAGAATTTGTCTCAACATAATAATGGACATATATGACAAGGCCACAGCCAGCATCATACTTCATGATGAAAGCTGAAAGCTTTTCCTTTAAGATTAGGAAGAAGGCAAGAAAATTCACTCTTACAGCTTCTATTCAACATGGTATTGGAAGTCCTAGCTTGAAAGATTAAGCAAGAAATATAAATAAAATGTATCCAAATAGGAAGACAAAGTTAAACTGTCTCTGAAGATGCAATAATCTTATATAGGGAAAACCCTAAAGACTCCACCAAAAAACTGTCAGAACTAATGACAAAGTTCAGTAAAATTTCAGAATGCAAAATCAGCATACAAAAATCAGTTGCATTTCTTTACATTAACAGTAAATTATTCAAAAAATAAATTAAGAAAACAATCCCATTTATAATAGTATTGAATATTATGAAATATTTAAAAATGAATTTAACTAAGGAATTGAGAGAACTGTACTTAAAACTAGAAAATATTGATACAATAAATTGAAGAAACAAATAAAGATCCCATGTACATAGATTAGATTAAGAATGTTAAAATATCCATAATTCCTAATTTATAGATTCAGTGCAGTCTCTATCAAAATTCCAATGACATTTTTCACAGAAATAGAAAAAAAATCATAAAATTTGTATTGGACCCCAGTCAAAGCAATTTTAAGAAAATATAACAAAGTTGGTGGGATGACACTCCCTAATCTCAAACTATACTGCAAAACTATAGTAATCAAAACAGTGTGGTAGGGGCATAAGGGCAGACATATAGACAAGTGAAACAGAATACAGAACCCAGAAATAAACCCATGCATATATAGTAAACTAATCTTTGAAAATGATGCTACAACTACACAATGAAGAAAGCCTCTTCAATAAATAGTTTTGAAAAATGGATGTCTGTATGGAAAAGAATAAATTTAGACCCTTGTCTTAAACCATATATAAACATTAAACTGAAATGGATTAAAGACTTAAATGTCAGATCATAAACTGTGAAACTTTCAGGGAAAAAATAGAAGAAAAGTTCTTTGCCATTGGTCTTGGTAATAATTTTTTAGTATATGACACAAATAGCACAGGAAACAATAGCAAAAATAAACAAGTTAGTTCCTTCCAGGATACAACTGGGTTACAGGCATTGGATAAATGCTTCTATTCCAACTGGGAGAAATTGGCCAACTAAGGCTCTACAGGGCCCATGCAAGTCTGAAACCCAGAGAGCAGTCATTAAATCTTAAAGATCAGAAATAATCTCCTCTGATTCCATGTCTCACATCCAGGGCACATTGATGCAAAAGGTAGGCTCCCAAGCCTTTGGCGGCTCTGCCTCTGTGGCTCTACAGGGTACAGCACCCACAGCTATTTCATGGGCTGATGTTGAGTACTTGCAGCTTTTTCAGATGCATGGTGCAAGCTGTTGGTGGATCTACTATTCTGGGGTCTGGAGAATAGTATCCCTCTTCTCACAGCTCCACTAGGCAATACCCCAGTGGGGACTATGTTTGGGGTCTCCAACCCCACATTTCCCCTCTGCACCACCCTAGTAGAGGTTCTCCAAGAGGGCTCCACCTCTGCAGTAGACTTCCACCTGGACCTCCAGGTCTTTCCATACATCCTCTGAAATCCAAGCATAGGTTTCCAAGCCTCAACTCTTGCCTTCTGCATACCCGCAGGCCCAATACCACATGGAAGCTGCCAGAGCTATGGGCTTGCACCTTCTGAAGCAATGGCTTGAGCTATATACCTTGGCTCCCTTTAGCCATGGCTGGAGCTGGAGCAACTGGGACACAGAGTGCCATGTTCCAAGGCTGCAAAGAGCAGCAGGACCCTGGACCCAGCCTGTGAAACCATTGTTCCCTCCTAGGCCTCCAGGCCTGTTATGGGAGAGGGTACTGCAAAGATCTCTGAAATGCCCTGGAGACATTTTCCCCTTTGTCATGGCTATTAACATTTACTCCTCATTTACTTATGCAGGTTTCTGCAGGAGACTTGAATTTCTCTTCAGAAAATGGGTTTTTCTTTTCTGTCACACACTCAGGCTGCAAATTTTCCAAACTTTTATGCTCTACTTCTCTTTTAAACATAAGTTCCAATTTCAGACATCTCTCTGTTAATGCATATGACTATATGCTGTTATGAGCAGCCAGGGCACATTTTGAATGCTTTGCTGCTCAAAGATTTCTTCTGCCAGACACCCTAAGTCATCTCTCTCAAGTTCAAAGTTCCACAGATTCCTAGAGCAGGGGCACAATGCCACCAATCTCTTTGCTAAAGCATAGCACGAGTGACCCTTACTTCAATTCTCAGTAAGTTCCTCATCTCCATCTGAAACTACATCAGCCTGGACTTCATTGTCCTTATCACTATTATCACTAGTAGCATTTGATCACAATCATTCAACAAGTCTCTAGGAAGTTTCAAACTTTCCCACATCTTTCTGTCTTTTTCTGAGCCCTCCAAACCCTTCCAACCTCTTCCCATTACCCAGTTTCACAGTTTCTTTCACATTTTCAGGTATCTTTATAGTAGTGCCACACTCCCCTGGTATCAATTTTCTGTGTTAGTCCATATCACTTCGTACTTGTTAGGATGGCTATTATCCAAATGAGAAGAGATAAGTGTTAGCAAAAGTGTGGATAAAAGGGATCCCTGTACACTTCTGGTAGTAAAGTAAATTGGTACATCCATTATGAAACAGTATGGAGTCTGCTGACAATTTTTAAAATAGGACTACCATATGATCAAACAATGAAAAAAAATGACATCTGTACTTTCAAAAGGTGTGACATAGTTTCACTCTGTGTCCTTAACCAAATTTCACGTTCTAGCTCCCGTAATTCCCACTTTGTGAGAGGGACCCGGTGGAAGATGATTGAATTATGGGGGCAGGTTTTTCCCATGCTGTACACATGATAGTGAATGGGTCTCAGGAGATCTCATGGTTTCAAAAGGATAAGTTGCCCAGCACAAACTCTCTCTTTCCCAGCTGCCATCCATGTAAGGTGTAACTTGCTCCTCCTTGCCTTCCATCATGATTGTGAGGCCTCCCCAGCCACAAGGAACTGTGAGTCCAATTAAACCTCTTTCTTTTGTACATTGCCCAGTCTCGGGTATGTCTTTATAAGCAGCATGAAAATGAACTAGTACAAGGAATCTGCACCCTCATGTTCATTGCAGCATTGTCACAATAGTCAAAATATTAAAACAAGCGAAGTGGCCGTAGGTGGATGAGTGAAGAAAGTAAATGTAATCTATATGTATGCACACACACACACACACACACACACACACAGAGAGAGAGAGAGAGAGAGAAAGAGAGAGAGAGGAGAGAGAGAGAAAGGGAGATAAAATGGAATACTATTCAGCCATAAAAGAGATCTGGTCATCTGTGACAACACAGATGAAACTAGAGGACGTTACACCTAGTAAAATATGACAGACACAGAAATACAAATATAACATGGTCTCACTTATTTGTAGTATCTAAGAAAGTCAAACTTATAGAAGCAAAAGTAGAACAATAGCTTCCAGAGACTGAAGGGTAGGGGGAATGGACAGATATTAATCAAAGGCACAAAATTTTACTTATACAATGAATAAGTTCTAGGGATATAATGTCCAGAATGGGTGATGATGGATGTGTTAATTAATTTGATTGTGGTATTCAATATATTTTATATATATATATGTGTGTGTGTGTGTGTGTATATCAAAGCATTGCATTGTATACTTTGAATATATACAATAATATTTGTAAATTAAATATTTTTACAAATATTTGCAAAAATATTTTAAAAATATATTTAATAAGTATATTAAATCTATAATATATTTACACATATTAAATGAGTATATTAAATCCAGATGAGGATAGAGAAATGAAAATTATATAATTAATACTATTTACATCCCTGCAGTTTTCAAATTACATAAAGGAACATACATTCTCATATAAGGGCTGAATAGAAATTAATATAAATAGTAGCTTCCACTAGAAAACGGGATTTGAGGATTCCATTAAGAGCTCCAAGAGGATCCACATTCTTATAGTAGTACATGTGGGGTTTTGAGCACACAAACTCTATCAGCAAAATGTGTGCCATGGCTTAAATAGAAATATCTGACATATGAAATAGAACTCTTTAGACTTTGTAACACATCTGTCAAATCACCTTATTTGCTGTTAAAGATTTTCTTTGGTTCTATAAAAGAACAGGAAGGGAAATGTCACTTTAGCTTTTGAGAGAGGGAGAGAGAAAAAGAGAGAGGGAGAGAAAAGTCTTACATGAGATCAATTGCCACCATAACCATTCAGATATATTTATCGTGTAAAAGGTGGATTTGTATTGATTTCCTATTAAAGCTGTGAAAGTATGATTCAATTTTTAATGATACTGTGAATTATGTATTGCTGTCAGGCTCTTTTTAGGAGATCGCACTGAAACAAAATAGAGATATTTTAAACCATTCAACATAACATCTCACTTCTCCAAAATTAAATTACTTATTTTGAAGTTACTGCAATGATATGTTTTTATTTTTCATTTTTAGACTTCATCTTATCATGCATCTTTTCAAGTTTATCTCTTGAGATTACTACATCAAAATCCAGCAATCATACCCAGAAATGATGAGGAGTTAAATCAGTCCAAATTAGTGGAAAAGCAGATTTTATACATTTTAAAAGAAATATAGTTTTCTGGTTTGGAGCCAAAGTAAAACTATCCTCATGTCATTTATTTGATGATTTTGAAAAATGGTGGTCAGGTAATAGAAACAGATTTCTGCCAGTTACGCTTACATAGGTGTTTAGGTTCTCTCATAGATGGGTTAGAATTTCACTTCCTGCTGTATGTATAGTACTCAGTTCTGTGCTTGACTTCAGCGATCAGCAGATAGCACTTTATTTTTAAGAAAAAAACTCTTTAGCCAGGAAAATAACAGGACCTGTAAAAGTAGAAAGGGAAGTTATAATTCTAGATAATACTCATGAGATATTCTACTAAAAGTAGATTGTCAAAAGAAACAGTTCATTTCATGTTGGACAGGTTCATACAAGTGCTTGCCTGAAGATCTGCCATAAGACATGTGCTGAATTCTATACTCTGAAAGTCCATCTTATGAATACCCACAAAACAGATTTATGTTACTTTATGCTGTCTCATCACTGACCAGCAGGATAGATAAAAACACACAATAGTGATTGATGTGTCCCAAACCTTCTTGGTAGGTAACAAATAAATGAAACGCGAAAATCAGACAGAAAAGTCAGACCATTTTCTTTGAATGCGTGTGCTCAACAGAGCAGGAAGGAGAAAAGTTGCATTTGAAAATTATTTATATTAATGCAAGTGAAAAATGTCTCAGACTTGAGGACTTATTTAACACTCTACATAAGATTATTTTTTTCCTGAATCCCATACTGAATGTTTTCTTTTTATCTTCTATACACCATATGCTAAGTATTTGAGAAAAAGAAGAAGCTACTTGATTACACTAGACTTTTTATTACAGCTTACATTTGAAAAAAAATAAAGTTATGTCATTCACTTAATTTAAAATAAAGCTCTATAGTACCAACCAAACTGCAGGCACTATTGGCTGTAGAGTTTAAAATCTAATGAAAGACAGATAGTTAAGAAGGTGATTACAATCAAGTGTGATAAACACTTGGACAGAGTAAGTCGTGAGTGCATAACAGCAGGTCTAAACCCATTGGTTTAGCCATATGGAAGAAATTTTGAGGAAGTGGAATGAGCAAATAAAGGTACCTCTAAGTTCCTTACAGTGGAGAGACATCAATGGTGCCTGCAGAAGGCAGGGCATGCTGGCAGCCAGCAGCTCAACTAGGGCCAGAGGAGGTGATACAGGCAGAGCAGGTCCTGTCACACTGAGTCTCTGAGTCCCCAAACTGGGCTTGGGATTGAGGCTGAGGACTACCATGTACCATTTACAGAAGGGAGAACAGGACATTTACAACCTAGAAATTTCACTTTGGCTGAGATTTGGAAAGTCAATTAGAAGAGGCTGGGAGGATGATTAAGAGCCATGGGTATGGAAGAGCCAGATGTTGAGTGCACGTAATGGATGAATCAACTCTGGCGACCAGCAGCTGCCTGAGCCCCCTGGGGACACAAGGGACAATGATGAGAGGGTCTGTGACTGCTGTGCCTACGTGATCATCAATTTGAACTTCAGGGACTGAGAAAAACTCACCTATTAAATTTTGTGTGTGTGTTTGTGTGTACACACATCCTAAATATTCTCATTTAATCTTTGCACATTTTTTGCATGGAAAAGAATATCACATGGGCCTCACACATAACTACAAATATTAAGTATCAATGAAAAATGCTTTCATAAAAATGATATTATAATTTTTGGATTCTTATACGTCTATTTAAAATTAAACTATCATCAAATTTTCTTTTCTAATCATAATATTATATATTAAATGGAATTTCGGCCTTTTTAACTTTTATGTTAAGTTCAGGTGTACACGTGCAGGTTTTTATATAGGTAAATTTGTGTCATGGGTGTTTGTTGTACAGATTATTTCATCACCCTGGTAGTAAGCCTAGTACCCAAAAGTTATTTTTTCTGATTCTCTCCCTCCTCCCACCCTCCACTCTCTGATGAGTCCCAGTGTGTGTTGTGCCCTTCTATGTGTCCATGTGTTGTCATCATTTAGCTTCCACTTAAAAGTGAAAACATGTGGCATTTGATTTTCTGTTCCTGCAATAATTTGCTAAGGATAATGGCCTTCAACTCCATTCATGTCCCTTCAAAGGACATGATCTTGTTCTTTTTTTATGACTGCATAGTGTTCCATGGTGTATATATACCACATTTTCTTTATCCAGTCTATCATTGATGGACATTTAGGTTGATTCCATGTCTTTGCTATTGTGCATAGTGCTGCAATGAACATATGCTTGCATGTGTCTTTATAACAGAATGATTTACATCCTTTGGGTATATACCCAGTAATGGTATTGCTAGGTTGAATGGCATTTCTGTCTTTGGGTCTTTGAGGATGCTGTCTTCCACAATGGTTGCACTAATTTACACACCTACCAACAGTGTGTAAGCATTCATTTTTCTCCACAACCTCACCAGCATCTGTTATTTTTTGACTTTTTAATAATAACCATTCTGACTGCTGTAAGATGATACCTAATTTTGGTTTTGTTTTGCATTTGTCTAATTATCAGTGATATTGAACATTTTTAGTGATCATTGGCCACAGGTGTGTCTTCTTTTGAAAAGTGTCTATTCATGTCCTTTGTCTGCTTTTTTATGGATTTGTATTTTTCTTGTAAATTTAACTTCCCTATAGATGCTGGATATAAGACCTTTGTTGGATGCATAGCTTGCAAAAATTTTCTCCCATTCTGTAGGTTGTCTGTTCACTCCAATGAACATTTATTTTGCTGTACAGAAGCTCTTTAGTTTAATTAGATCCCATTTGTCAATTTTACTTTTTTGCAATTGCATTGGCATCTCCCTCATGAAATCTTTGCTCATGCCTATGTCTTGAATGGTATTGCCTAGATTGTCTTCCAGGGTTTTTATAGTTTGGGTTTTAAATTTAAGTCTTTAATCCACCTTGAGTGAATTTTTGTATTTTGTCTAAGGAAGGGGTCCAGTTTCAATCTTGTTTATGTGGTTAGCCAGTGTATTATATATGTACTTTGTCCATGTATTATAGGCAGAACATACATCTAACATCAAATGTATAGATGGGTTTTTTTTAGTAACCAAGTCTAGAGTTCTGAAGAAGAAATAACCTTTCTTATCTTTGTGCATTGCCTTGAATTTAACTCTAAGCCCATTTTAATATTTACGATCTCAATTGATGTGATTTCTCTTGGTTTTATTTTATACAGTTCCACATTGCAATGTAATTTTTTGATTAATCTTGATTCTGTCTCAGGAAAGGCTGAGAAGAGGGTTCTTGGGTAAGTATTTTCAGAAAGAGTATTTCAGAGTTTCAACATCTCTATCCATTCAAGCTCCTGAATTAGCAGTATGGCCTCACACCAACATGTACAGAGGTTTTTTGTTTGTTTGTTTTTTCTGGTTCTAATGGGTGATAATTGGAGAACAATCTTTTCTCTATGGTGGAACAGTGAAGAATGAAAACAAATGTTATTCTTTTATTTTATTAGACGATATTTACCATGATGATAAAAAAACAAAAGGACTCCATAAAGTCTATGAGACTAAACACCAGGCAAGCAAACACAGGATGACCCCATTATACACATTTAAATCAAATTCCATTTGTTTGGGAAAACTCTTGTAACTAACATAAGTTTGAATCTAGATTATATCACCGGATTTATAAGCAGAACTTTCTACATGTTTATCATTTAAAAACTTGGTAAATATCTTTTTCTTTCATTCTACAATTTGAACACAATCTCATATTATATTGTTTGTTAAAAAATAAGAAAGGAAGTTAAGAATAGGATAGACCTTGAAATCAGACAAAACTGTGTGTAAACTTTGCATTTGTTCCCTATTTTCTGAGTAAACCCTTCTATTACTTAGTATGTTTGAGCTATTTCCACCTTTCTTATCCAGTCAAACTCAGTTACATGTGAATATATCACAAACTCATTTCGGAGAGGTACAATCTGACAAATTTCTCTCTCTTTCTACCTTTTCCAGAAAGCTACTTGAGATATACTTCTCCCCAAATCAGGAAATATATAGAGAAGGAGGCAGACATGCTAAAGAACATGAAAATGGAAGATTCAACTTAGGAGGTGAGAAAGGAAATGCCAGGGGAGAAAATGGAAGAGGAATATAGGCAGGGAATTGCACCAAGCAGAGAGGACAACCGGTCCGCTGGGAGCAGTGAAATTCAGAAGACAGGCTAAGAGTTTTCATCACAACCTCTGTCTTGGTGCCATGTTTTTAACATGGTAGAACTACTGGAGGACATGCTTCACCCAAACAATAGAGTAAGTCAAAGAAGAGAAGTCCTGGTATACAAGAAATAAGCATTCAACTTAGGATGATGGTAAAGGTCGACAACAGGGCAACACGCCTAGGTAATGCAAGGGATTAAAGACCTCCAGTAGTAAGACCTGCAAAGAAAATTTGAATTTATAGTTTACTGAACTTTATTACTTTTTGGAAAATGGCACTGATAATATCATAAAAAGTACAAACAGATCTAGTAAACACACAAAGAATCCAAGCAAATAAAAACAAACAAGAGGCCAGGCACAGTGGCTCATGCTTGTAATCCCAGCACTTTAAGAGGCTGAGGTGACGGGATTACTTGAGCCCAAAAGTGCAAGACCAACCTGGGCAACATAGTGAGATTCTGTCTCTACTAAACAAACAAGGAATCCCAAATTTCAGAACAAATTGAAAAGGGTAAATGTGATCCTTTTATGACATGGTAATAATTTAAATACCATGAACCCTAATGTTGCTTTAACCCCAAATTTTAACAAGATTATAAGAAGAGAATGAGGAACATAAAATAGATTAGCAACATAATAAATGTAAATCCTCATCTATCGCAACAGGAAGCCCATAGTATCTAAAAGTGATGAGTTCAATATCAGCAATTTACTCACATGTTGAGAACTATGGAAACTAAACAACCAAAAAACACAACTGCTTGGTTTAGGAGAGGGAGACTGGTCGGGGAGGGAAGTGATGCAGCAGAGAGTCATTTAGTTTTAATCCTTTTAGTTTACTACTTAACTTTTTATGCTATTGTGTATGTGTTGCTTTGATAAAATAGAATTCAATTAAAATAATATTCAGGATACAGATTTTAAGCCTCTTAGGTATTATGAGGCTGACTTCTCTAGGTAACGTCCATCTGTTTCCCTAATGTCCACTTTTTTCCACTTTGACTCTTGTGCAGAAATATGATCCTCACACAGAGAATAGGTCTATACTGTACATTCAATTATGCTGCTCAGCAGGTCCAATCCCACATATAGATTCAGCAGAAAACATAGAGGATGAGGCATTATTGACGAAATCTATAAAGAAGGAAATTCTGTCTTTTCTCTGCAAAAAAGGAGGCTGCCTAGCAACCATTATCCTGCACACTGAGGAGAGACTAGACTACAAATTTATTTCCATTTCTCCACCTATTATGAGATTCAACTTAACAAAAATAAAAACTTACATCCCTGATTAGTTTGGAATCATTTTAGTACTATCAAATCTACCTTTCTTATGAATCAACATTATAGAAAAAATAAAAAATGCATTCAAGGAGAAACAAGTGCATTAAATTTCCTGCAACGTGCAAACATTATTTTTCTTTCTAACTGGTTAAATAGTTTTAAAATAATATGTGCAAAATGAATGCCAAACAGTAAGCCGATGATGTAAAGCATTCATGGTTTGAGAGTTGGAGTTGAGTGAGTTCCATTATGTTTCATTGCATTATTCTTTCCACTTGAGTAAATGTACTGTACCCGATTTGGACTTAGTCATGCTGTAGTTTGCCTGTCAGAAAATTTGCATTTCTGTGATCAAAATGAAAGTTACGTTTGAGATTTATTGGAAAAGTGGGTGTAGAAAAGGCTTTCAGTGCTTCTGAGATCATTTCTCTTTTATGATGATTTGTAAAGAACTTTGGAAAGAAGGTGCAAAGCTTCTAGGAGTGTCAGGAGCAAAGCTCTAGTCGTGGTGGGTGTGAGATTTGTTCTCCATCAGCACACACTCCATTAACTCTTTACCCGGAATGAGTCATGAGTGCTTTTCTTTGGTATAAAAATGAAGGGATAACAAGAGCAAGAATATTTTATTTTCTTCACTCTCTCAACTTTGGGCATCTAACAACCAATAAAAATGCATTAAACAATGAAATATCTCCCAATGCTTTTACTTAAGTTATAAAGTCAACAGCAATGTATGTAGGAAATCGAGCCCCTCTCCCCTCCAGCAGCTGTAGTAAGCCAGATCACAATGAGTGCAGGAAAAGAACACTTTACGGTTTGCCTGTCCAAAGTCTTTGGATAGGTATTTTTCTTTCAATGAATCCAAAGAACAGCAACAGTTCATTCTGCCTCTAAAAATTATCTGGATTTGGGCAGTAGCGAATTCCTATGTTGCATTAAAAATATCTTCTGTCTCCTATCATCACCCTCAAAATTCATATTGTAAGCCTATTGTAATACCATGCTCTGTGTATGAACTATAAACAGTCATTGTTCATGATAACATGAGCTCCAAAAGTCCCAGTTCTTTTTCTGGGACCTTGAGGGCAATTGTGATGCCAGTACTTTGGATCTGCTAGCTATGAATCATTATAGCAAATAAGCTGGGAAAATGTGGAGATGCAATCTTTTGTCAGAGCAAGAATATATAAGCAACTTCTGTTTCATGAAACTGGTTGACTGTTCAGACCACGGTGGAAGTCGTCCCTCTGGGAGGGAGGAAAATGAATACCAGCTGGAATATTTAAGACTTGTCCTAGCTTTTCATTTCCAATAAGGGGATAAAATTACTTTCCCTTTGGCAGGAACAACATTCTCTAAGCTAGTTACTGCTGAAGGTTTTGTTCTTCCGAGACTCTTTCGTGCTTTTGTGCAGCAAGCAACAGGCTCCATATTAAATTGTGACCTTCAGTCTAAGAGGAATAAATGCACCTCCCCTGCAACCCTGCCTTCTTCCCCCCAAATTCTGCTCACCTCAGTGGGGATCCACTATAATAAATCACTCTGTGCTCAAGACTGCCAGGTTGAACAATACATCACAATAATTCTCCTACCGTTTAGAAAGTTCTCAATTCTTAGGAGATTTTTAATCACAGTGGAAACACAAGGGTGTTAATGAGGTCTATAAATTAAGTTAAAGCAGGGTAATTATGTCCTATGTTGCAATAAAGGCTGGGGTGGCCAATATCATTAAGGCAAATTAAACACTTTCTTCGATTGTGAAGATAAATTGAATAAAAATATTACTGTAAACAAGGGGCTCTTTTGTTATGTACACATTAATTATGAAGTGGAAGCCGGAAACGCTGCCCAGGCTTAACCTGAGCCTATCCATGGCTGAGATTCTTAAGACGCGTGAGCAGCTGTGTGGCACAGAGAGAAAAGGAGGGGCAACATTTACACCAGGACTGCACCCCAGACCCCAGTCTAGCAGAATACAATCACCTCGTCTTGCTCAGTCACCATGCCTGCATCTTTTTCAGATGAGCATATTTACTTTGTAGATTTCTTACTTGAGATTATGATGAGCATGTGGCACAGATATTCTAGCATGAATAAATGAAGTAAACAAGATAAAAAAGAAACAAGAAAAGGCTTGAAGATGCTCTCTCTCCAAGTAATTATTTAATCACTTTAAATATTATTATTTACTGTAAATATGATACAAATGGTGAATATGACAAAATCTTCCCAATATTTCATATTTTGGATGTATTGATAATATGCTAAGATTGTTCCATTGCTTTAAACCGATGGTTTCCTTGAATAAAACAACCCTACAAATCAAGTACTATTCTTTTCAACACACAGAAATGGAGACTGAGGCATAGACTAATTGCATAACTTGTCAAAATTGTAACTAATGCTACCGCATGCATTTAGATTCAAACATAAAACTTTTTCATTCCAAAGCCTATATTCATAATCATTGCAGAACACAGCTTATCAATCACCTCCCATCACGTGAAAGAAAGCCCCTTACTGCACTGGAGCAAGAGTAAGCGACAAGAGAGGAAAAGGGACAGCCTACAATCTCTGATAAAAACCAGAAATTAAAACCACAGAAGTTGTTTAAGTATCAAGCAACAATATGCTGAGAAACCCAGTTAACCAAACAGGGATTGGGAAAGATTTATTTGTATGAAGGACAAAAGTGTTAGTATTCTCTTTTCTACTTCTGCAATGCTTTTGAATACAATGTAGAGAGAGGCAGTTAAGTGAAGTTAGTAAGAGGACCAACTAAACAGTGCCAGGATTCCAGTCCTACTTCCCTTTTCACAACTGTGAGGTGTTGGGCACACTAGTAAATCTTAGTCTTCTTTCTTCATATGTAAACTGGATACAATTTTGATACTCCACAAGACGGTCTGAAATTTCAATTAGTTAGTAGATGTAAGGCACTGAGAAGGCAGTGTCCATATGCCTGTTATATTCGCATTAGATGTTTTAATTTTTGAGAATCCTACAGGAACATATTTTTTCTCGTAGGGCTCTGAAGAATTTCAATGCTTTTCCTAAAATCATTTTTTTTTATTTTTCTGTATTTTCTTTCATTATAAATGGTGGAATGTCCATATCTCCCTCTTTTTTTGGCTATAAATATTAAAGACAAATTTGTGCTCAACCCTTATGAGTTGTGTGGGCTCATACTTGAGGGCCATCTGGCAGTATTTCTCGCAGGACAACATAGAGGAACATGACAAACATAACTATCCTATGAATGGGAGGTGCCCTTTCCCTTGTTTACTCATCTCCTGCATCCATTTGGAGTCTGCGCACTGAACTGAGGAGGGTCTGTCCACATAGACAGTGACCTACTTCTCCCTTCTTTCAATGGCAATTTTCAAATCAAATCTCAAGCATTTCAGATGAGAGGTATGCAATTTTGTACAGGTCTTATTTTCTCTACACTTGTTCCGTTGTATTTCCTCATCAACCTCTCAACCTCTCATTTATGCTATTGTATTATTCAGCATGCTACAGAACCAGAGAATATAAATACAGATCTATAGAAAGAGATTTATTATGAGCAATTGGCTCACACTTTTATGGAGACTGAAAAGTCCCACTATGCACTGTCTGCAAGCAGGAGGCCCAGAAAAGTGGATGTTACAGTGATAGTCCAAGCCCAAAGGTCTGAGGACCAGAGGAGCTGATGTTCAATGACAGGAGAAGCTGGATAGCCCAGATCAAGCAAAGAGGGAATGTGCCCTTCTCCTTGCTTTTTGTTCCCCTCAGTCCCTCAAAGGATTGAATCATGCCTGCCCATGCTGGTGAGGGCAATCCTCTTCACTCTGTCTACTGATTCAAATTTTCATTTATTCTGGAAATATCCTCAGAGAAACACCCATAAAGTACGTTTTATCAGCTATCTGGGCATCCTTTAGTCCAGTCATATGGACTCCTAAAATTAGTCTCCATAGTCTCCCTTGAATCAACATGACAGTGTAAGCTACATGAGGGAAAGGGTTATTTCTACTTTGTTTAGTGCCGTATCTCTACATCCTAGAAAGACTTCTCACACATAGGCTTTTATTAAATAGTTACTAAATTAATGAATGTTTAATGATTATGTATTTTTACAACCTCCCTTAAATAATTTTTTGAATAAGATGAGATATAAATATATAAATAAGTAATATACTGCTGTGCACGTAACAGCAAACATTCTATATAGTTGGCATGCTCCCCATTTCCTCCCTTATACACACATACAGCTGTATATACCTAGGAACTGTCAACTCCAAGTAGAAAAATAATAATTAGGTCACAACTTTATATCTGGGTATTATTAAGGTATTAATGAGAAGCCTAAATAATATAAATTAATAATATATGATATTTAAATCAGCATAGAGTATAAGCTTTTTAATGTTTTAAGCTTAATCTATACATGAGAAAATTGAATGACATATAGATTTGATTCCCAAAGAAAATAAAAGTATTCACTATGTTGTCTTTGCTTTTAGTGAGAGTCTCAGGCCATGTAAATTAAGAGAAAATAATCTCTTCTCTCTCGCTCATGAACAACCAGGTTCATGGAGCTTCACTGCCCACTGGTCCCATACCAGAAAAAGACAACCACTCATGATATAGCTACTGGGGTTGTGAGAAATGTCTTAGAAGATCCAGGTTTTAATTAACACTATTATAAGTTGATGATTCCAGGTATTTATGATTTGTTCATTCATATTAATTTTGAAGTTCTATTTCATGTTTTCCCTATCAGCGCTTATGGAAAACCAGCATCTAATCTCTCTGTCTGCTCCTCAGGACTGGAATCTGGTGAGGAGGAGTGACAACACGGAGAGCCCAGCCCGAAGACATGCAGCAGAGGCGTCACCAAGGCACCCTGCTCCTCCAGTTGATATAAAACAGCTCTCAACATTCTGTGTTTCTTTTCTCTGCTTTTTCCTGCCCACATCCTCACATCCTAAGTGTTTGAATGCAAGGGGAAACAGAGAAAATTACATCTGAGGTGTATTTTAGTCCATGCTGGGGCAGGGCAGGGGTGCAGAGGTGTATTTCTCTACTTCATCCTTCATCCAGCAGAGTTGGGCAAGGATTCTTCTGGAGTTTAAGGCAAGATTCCTCGCTCACATGTTTTTAATTGTAACCTTTCCTGCACTTGCCCTAAGATCATATATTTCCCCTAGGGAATGGGTATAGAGGATGGGTGGGCTAGGGCTGGACTTTGGCTTCTGATAACTTGTGTTCTCTTCAATTTCTGTAATCTTTATTTCCTGGCCTTTCCCAGCATTCTTCTTAAGTACTGATTTGATATTACCCTCATTATTCACTTTTTCCATTTGAATGCTTTTATTTCTTCTGACAATTTTTTATTTTATGCCAAATGTAAAAGATGTAATAAATTTAAGAGATCTCCGAATACAAGTGAAATCAATTCCTTTCCAAGAGCATTGTCAAGTTATGGGTTTACATGCATTTTGCAAAGAGTCTGGCCAAGTTTCATTATGTTTTCTTGCATAAAACGGGGATCAGTGGGGTAGAAGGCAATGTCTCTGGAAGAGTCCAAGGCTCTCTCCTTCGCTCTTTTGAATTGAGCACCTTCATTAAGTTCCAGGGACATAATGATTGGATTAGAGGCCATCATTAGAGTTTTAGATTGCAATTCATGAAACAAATTATGTTGGCATACAGTTACAATAAGGCAGGTTTAACAAGATGAACATTAAATCTTATAAACTACCTTAAGGGTTAGGTGGTAGCTACATCCACAATTCTATCTCAGTTTTTAAAACAAATTCCACTGGCTGGGTGCGGTGGCTCATGCCTGTAATCCCAGCACTTCGGGAGGTCGAGGCAGGTGGATCACGAAGTCTGGAGATCAAGACCATCCTGGCTAACAAGGTGAAACCTCGTCTCTACTAAAAAAAATACAAAAGTTAGCTGGGTGTGGTGGCAGGCGCCCGTAGTCCCAGCTACTTGGGAGGCTGAGGCAGGAGAATGGTGTGAACCTGGGAGGCGGAGCTTGCAGTGAGCCAAGATCACACCACTGCACTCCAGCCTGGGCAACAGAGAGAGACTCCGTCTCAAAAAATAAATAAAATAAAATAAAATAAAAATAAATTCCACCATTTATTATTTATACAGATTTAAGAGGATGTATGAAGAATTATGAACCCATTATATTTTCTCAAAATATGGCTTAAGACCCTCACACAAAACTATGGGAATGAAATCTGTACTCCCATTGACTAATGTAATCAGAATGTACCATCCAAAACATGGAAATGGATTTTCACCCTCTATTCTGCCTCAGTCATACCTTTCCTATGGCACGCCTATGTTTTCTAGTCAAAGGCCACCAGGAACACACTTGAGGTTGAATAACTTGGGTTTGTTATTTGTTACAGCAAAGGAAAACACACACCGATGGGAAATGTAGAGAATTTCTGTAGGAGGATGATAGCAAGAACTTATTAACTGTAGTCACCATGCTGTCCAATATATCACTGAAACTTATACCTGTCTATCTGAAAGTTTGTACCCTTTGACTAACATCTCCTTTTACCCAGCCTAGGCCCTCCCAGCCTCTGGCAATCACTATTCTACTCTCTACTTCTATGATTTCAACTTTTTAAGATTCCACTTGTAAATGACATCATGTAGTATTTGTATTTCTGTGCCTGTCTTATTTCTCTTAGCAAAATGTCCTCCAGTTTCACCCATGTTGTCAAAAATGACAGGATTTCCTTCTCTTTTAAGGCTGAGTAGTATTTCATTTAGTATCTGTACCACATTTTTATCCATTTATTTGTTGACGGACCCTCAGTTTGCTTCCATATCTTGACTACTGTGAATAATGCTGCAATAAACATGGGAAAACCGGTATCTCTTTGACATACTGATAAACGAGAAACGAGATTGCTGGAACATATGTTAATTCTATTTTCAGGTTTTTTTTGGGGGGAAACTTCATACTGCTTTTCATAAAGGAAGAATGTGAGTAACCCCCTGTTTCAAAGACTGCAAATCCATTAAGAAAGTGGAATTAGGTTTAGAACACCGGTTTCCATCAGTGACTTCAGCATATGTGCTGATGAAACAGAAGATGACATGTGATTAGCGTTGGTTTAAGATAAAATGAGAGAAGATAATTTGGAAATGAAGAACAAGCAATTCACTTGAGGAATTTTACTACAAAATGTAGGGAGGAATAGGGTAGTTAGTATCTGGGATGAAAGGTTTTTTTTCTTTAATAACATTTCTTTATGCTGAAAATATTCCAGTGGAGGGAGACATATTTATTATTTCAGGAAAAACCGGAGTTAGTAGAAAAGTGAGCCTGACTAGATGAGGGGTGGCCTCTGGAAAGTCAGCAGGGCAACTGCATCTAGATGAGCATCTGCAGAGCTCAGGGGGTAAGGCAGGAGATGGAGAGCCCACGGCTGCCAGGCTGTGAGTGGACAGCAAGAAGGCGGGTCCTGCATGGCTCTGGGCTGGTGGTCTTAGCTATCTCAGAGGGGCGGAAAGGAGATCCATCCTCTGAGAGTGATGACGGGGAGAGGAACTGGGGGTTTGAAGATAGAGGAGAGAGTGAGAAATTGTTCTCCAGGGCGTGGGAGAATCAATGTACTAGAACACTTGTATGATGTAGGATTTAAAATATCAGCTATAGATAACCTTACACGTCTTAAACATGCACCCAATGCTCAACCATTATCAATAACTGCAAGTATCCTTAATAGACATTTAGTTCCTCTGAACAGAAGCAGTTTCATCAGTTAGGCATTCCCCATTTTCCTTAGTGTATCATAAAAATCCAGGGCAGGTAGGAAAGTTAGACTCCACTTAGTAAATAAAAGTATGCCCCAAATGAACGCCTTCCTCAGATTACCCTCTCCCTCACAGTTAATTCCTCCATTCTCTTCCTTTCTGATGCATCTTGAAGAAATATCCAGTATTACATATTCCCCTGTGTCATCTTAAATTCTATGTCAATCCATCTCTCAAGCTAATTGCGACTCCCCTCAGGGCATGTGCACAAGCACAAGGGATGTCATCCCAGCATCTAGTGCCGTGTCTGATACATGGACGAACATATCTCCTTTTTCTAAAAAAAAGTTTTCTTCATTTATTGGTTTTTCTTCCTGAAGCCAAATGTATGGATTTATGTTTATCATTATTAACTATTATTGTTAAGATATCGCCCTTTACAACAAAGGGTTTATGTATTTTTAAATCCCACCCTATCTATTATAGCAGGGTCATGATCAAATTATCAACTCCAATTGCTCTTTTCAATTTTTCCCTTATACAAGTAGAAATAAATTCAACTTCATAGTATAAATCAAAGACAACCTTAAAGCAAACTTCTCAATTTTTTCTTACTAGTTGAGATTAATCATACCATCAGAAAATTTTTAAAATTATTTTTCAGCTCACCTATTTTTAAGTGGGTTAATATTAGTCTCTTAAACTGAAAGACTATTTTGCCAAAAATCTAAATAACTTATTTCTCTGGCAGTACCATTATACTCTGTTAATACTACTCTGAGTTTTTTAAAAACGAGATTTTACAATTTGCTAAGCAGTACTAGCTCCTGGAATAAACTACTAACATTTCTGTGTATCTCAAAGCCCCATTTCATAGTTCATTCTAGTGAGCATGAGAATTTGAGCCAAGGCCTTTGGCCATTCTTTCCTCTCCAACTCCAAGCCCAGATACAATTATAATCTCCAAAACTAGGAAACAGGAATACTAATGGGCAAGAAATAGAAAAGATTTCTCACAAAGGCATCTGGACCAAGCTGATAAAGTAAAAATAATAAAAAGGGCTAAGCTAAGAATTACTGCTCACTTTTGTGTGATGAGTAATGTATTTGGAATTTTAAGAAGATTACTGAGCTCTTACTTGTAGTTTCTCCTTGTCTGCTGGCTGAGAATACACTGTTTAGTGGCATCTAGACAAGACCCTGATACTGGAGAGGCTGAGGAACTATGTAAGATACTGAGAGAAAAAGAAAATAAATTCCTCCAGCTGTTGGAATCTCCTGCAATTTGGAGTAGTGGCTTGGGGAAGTTGCTGGTGATACTCAGGAAACCATGAAGACACTACAGCCCAGCCATGGTAGTCTGTTCCTTGATGGAAAAGCCTTTTTCTTATTGTATGCAGTAATATGTCAATGGAAACAAGACACAGCATTACTAGACTGTTTTCTTGGATGCTGAGCAAAGCAAATGCTGAATGAAACAAAAGATATACAAAGCAAAAGCAGTAACCTCTAGGGTGGCTGTTTCATCGACAGACAACCTCACGGACATGAAGCTAGCCTGCTGGCACTACCCATGTTTCTTTTTTCCCTCCAGATTGCCTGCATGAGGAGTGGGGTATGTAAAACTTTAGCAACCACCTTTCAAGTGAGTGAAGACCAACAGCAATGGGCAAGTTAGTGAAAAATCTGCAGGGAAAAATCTGCTCGACCTATTCATGGGAAATAACCTCTTGTTAGTCAAAGGTGATAAAACAGAAATGAATAGAGAAAAAAAAAATCCAATATGGAGTTATGGAAAGATTTTGCATTATAAAAAGGGAAACGCTTAAAATATAATGTATTAAACTAAAGCAAGGCATTGCTAACATTTGCATTATTAAACCTTAATAAAGTTGCAGGAAATACACATAATCAATCAACATCTCCACAAGTCCTGCAGCCTGCTGAGTAGCTCCCTGTATGATGTCATAAGAGTCTGAGCTCTTTCCCACCTCTTCATAGCCCCAGGAATGAGAGGGGCAAATAAATTTCTCTAGTAATTTGCATAGATGTTTACATAACTTCTATTATGTGACACTATAAACATACTAGAATTTAATACTTATAAATGACCTCTAACATTCTAAGATATGCAAACAAAATTCAAAATTTGGGCCAACAGAGGTTGTTTAAGTTGAATGTTTTCTTACTGTTGTTGTTTATTTGTTTTACTACAAGATTGACTCTAGAAATGCTCTTAATTCCAATTTTAATGATTAATAATAAATTTGCATTTTTAACTTTAAGATTTCAACATGTATTACACACAAACACACACATGCATATACACTGTGCACACACACACAAACACACACACACAGTACTCCTAGAGGGTTCATATATCAAAAAATACAAAATCAAAATATCAAAAAGAAACACAAAACTAAAATATTGCCAGGGGACCTGGGGTTGTAGGAGGGCCTGTTGCTGTCAGTCTGGCATTCTGTCCATTTCCCTTAATTTTTTCTGTTCTCCCCAAGATAATGTCAGCTCCATGATGATAAGATTATTTTTGTCTGTTTTCTGGCAAAGTAAAGAATGGGCCATTATTATTTACTGAGAATGAATAAAAGTGTGTGTTTCTCCACAATTCTCTTCTCTGGTCTGCCCATTGGACGCCACCCACATCGGACCAATCCCATCTACCGTCTGGCATTTGAAGACAGTGGGCACATCCACGAAAAAGCTCTCCCACCCTCCTTTCATTCAAATAAATACTCTGCTTATTTATTTTAATACATTTTATTTTAAAGATCAGCTTTAGGTTCACAGCAAAACGGAATGGAAGGTACCCAGAGTTCCCATGCATCTCCTGCTCCACATATGGATAGAATCCCCTGTTATCAACACCATTTTGGTTTCTTTGTCATTGGGCATGGATTTGATTTTTGTACACAGAATGTTTCTATCTTCTTCTTGTGCTTCAGTCAGTGTTGACCCAAATCTGATAACAAAACACAGTAGAGAAACTGGGAAATGCATGCAACAAATGCTTAGGTGTATGGAATATAAGCTCCACTCATGCACATTTTATTTAGCAAAGCATTTAATGTTTTTTAAAAAGCTATTCAAGATCATCAAGTTTAAAAGTGACTGATGTAGGCCGGGCGCGGTGGCTCAAGCCTGTAATCCCAGCACTTTGGGAGGCCGAGGCGGGTGGATCACGAGGTCAGGAGATCGAGACCATCCTGGCTAACATGGTGAAACCCCGTCTCTACTAAAAATACAAAAAACTAGCCGGGCGCGGTGGCGGGCGCCTGTAGTCCCAGCTACTCGGAAGGCTGAGGCGGGAGAATGGCT
>NC_037670.1:60195570-60227063 GCF_003255815.1 Theropithecus gelada | reverse complement strand
AAAAAAAAAAAAAAAAAAAAAAAAAAAAAAAAAAAAAAAGTGACTGATGTAGATGATGAATTGATCTTCGTTTTTTCTAGCATAACGCCCTCTCCTGAAAGCTGTAAGTGTCCTCCTCTCTAATTTTAGACCCATTCATGCTCTAATTTTCATGATTTGTACAACAAAGATTGTTTCTACCTTCCTCTTAGTTTTTAATATTTCAACTAGAAGACAGCATGGCTCTTATTGTACATATGTGTCTACCATCATATAACCAGCATCTGCCTGATCTCCGTATAAAGCAGTAAACTATCACTTCAGTTCCTCTCCTGCATGAGCTTTTCCATTCCACAGAGCCCGAGAGTCCTCCCGTCCCTGATTGGCTTCACTTACTGGATGCAAGTCAAGAGACCCTTATAGCAAGTGGATTTTTTTACTTTAAAAATATATGAGCACAGAATACGTTTAGCCCAATAGAGGAAAGAGACAGATCAACCGTCTCAACTTGCAGAGGATGCAAAAATGAACATTCACCACACTGATGTCTTATTGCCTCTTTCAGGAATTTTATTTGTTGGTAGCCTAAGGCAATACACTCGCTGTTGTTTTTATTACTTACTTCAATCAACAACCTGTTTCATCGCACATTATGTAGATCTCAAATTGCACCCCAGATATGGAGCGATGAATGTAACCAACCCCGGCTGCAGCCTCCGCCTCCGGGCAGACCTGTTCTGAGGATGCCTTGAATGAGGTAGCGCGGGCCCTCAGGAATTGCTTGTGTTCTCAAGGTTTTCTTGGGAAGTTTCACATTTTTATATTAGCTTACAGAGTTTTTTTGGAAGCACTGGGAACAGTTAGACACAGTGCTGAGCTGAACATGTTAACCCCTCACTTTTAGAAACAAATAAGCTTAACATTCAAGAAGGTCTCTGTGCAATGTTCCACATGTCTGCATCACATGTTGCCTGTTATTGCCAGACCTGACAGGTGGGTCACAGGGCTGCTTCCCATCAAGTTATACAAGGTTTAAAGGGATTTTTACATAATGCCAACACATGTAGTTTTTTATTGGATCAAACCCTGATGATTACATTTGCAATTTAATTAAGGCGGGCTTATTTTTAGAGTTTGCTTTGAAAGACTGGTGGGAAGGGAGGTATGTTATTTCTTACCACACAGGAAAAAGCGACAAATCAAAGTCATTAAGAGAAGGACAGATAGCTAAATAATTCTAGAATTAAATCCAACAGAGCATTTTTACCCTTCCTTCTCTCCTTCTCATGAAAAATTTAGGCTTTGCTCAACAATGGAAAACAGGAGAGAGGCTTAACAGGACACTGGATAGGACAATAGGCGAAGCTGTGCTTCTTTCTGAAAAAAATTTTCCTCTCCCCTTTTAGAAGCCTGGCCCTACTGTCCACTATGACTAAGTAAAATCTCCTTCTTAAGGAGAAACATTTACATTCAAATGACTTTTTAAAAATTATAACCACTACTCTTTATAAAATACAAGCTTTTGTCTTTTTACAAAGCCTATTTAACAAATCAGAGAAAAGATTTAGACAGAGATATTTTCTGGCAGTCCTGAAATTAAAGCAATTAGGCAGCGGCCTGTTCTTCTGATTAATGGTGGACACGACTATTTGGGCTGGCCTAAGAGAAAACCAATTAAATGTCCAGTAAAGGTGACAATGAAATCGTTTTTCTGGATTCCTTTTACAGGCTCTGCGGTAGAGATTCATCCTCCATTTTGACTACACACAGTATCTTTTGAAAACTACTCCTGTGTTTGCAGTTTCCTCACATTAGGAGCACACCTCCTCTCTGAGGAAAGTCAGGAACTACATTTTCAGACACTTCTCATCTTGGATGCCTGATGGTGAGCTGGGCTGGCCACTCAGATACAAATCACTGGGAGGTTTCAGTTCAAAGCAGAAGGGCATGAAGAAGAAGGCATACCAGGCAATTGATCACTTCTATCGCAGGGGGCAGAGGGACTTCCTTCTCTCAGGACAAAGGTGGGGGAGTTTCTGGCAGTAGAATCAGCTGCTTAGCAGAGCTGGTGTGTACCTGTTCTGTGCCCAGCAGTGGCTGCAATGATGTGTCCATGTGAGCAGAGCTCTTAGAACACCACTGCTCCATGATGACACAGATACAGAAGTTGAAAGGAAAGTTGAGAAACCTTTAGACTTAGAGCAATTTAACATTGCCACACCATCCTATGACATGACTATTTGAATAGGATACCAACCAGCATTTTATCAGACTCACAGGGTGAACCGCATGTGGTGAGAGTTGTAAACCAGACATGTTCTGTAGGACCATGTTCAATGTGGGCTGCATTTTCAGATAAACTATAATGAAGAAATGTATAACCATCCCAGAAAATGTGTCCTTAATGAAAGATAGATGTTTGGAAAAGTAGTGTTTCTACAGAATGTTGTAATATGTTCCATACTTTACCTACAATTACCTGAATTAGGTGATGATATTGATAGTGTACAACTGAAAAAGGTTATTGTGAGGATACCTAATAAAATTTGATTAAATTTTTAAAACATTTTCATCAAAAATAATGAATAGGAAATGAATGGACTTGAAATCAATTTCTTCCATTGGAAAATATTTTAAAGACAACTATAACTTTACAGATTAAATTGAAATTGGCTACTGATGAAGGACTAAAGATCAATTTTGAAACTACAGTATTGTCTCAGTGGTGACCAATCTAATAAATGAATATTTTGTGTTTGCCAAAATTACTCTAAAATGTCTTTCTTTATTCTAATTTGCCTCTGTGAGAGACTAGTTTCTCTACTATGATTTTCATTAAAATGGAATACAGAAACCATTTATATATAAATTATTCCTCAAGAGGAAGATTGTCATCAACCAACCTAAAGTAATTCATTTAACTAGCATGAAGGAAGATTATTCATCACATTAAAAACTTAAATATTGATATACATGATGTTCATTCCAGATGTGAGTGCAGGTGTTTAATATGATGATTGCTAGTTCCTTCAAAACTTTTTGTTTAATTATGATTGTGGAAAAACAAAAAGTTACAAGTAGAGTAATGATTCTCTAAATTAATCACTTATATGCACAATAGCAGTGAAAAGATATATGTTTTGAAATTTTTTCTGTTACTGCATTATATTTATTCTGATTATATTTATTGAAATGCAATATGCCTGTTGGATCTAATGATAAAAGCTTTGAAATTATATTTTTATGCTTTTCATATTTTGTTTTCTAGAAAGTATTTTTATTGTGTTTTATAAAAGTATGGGTTCATTACTGATATATATGTATGTATATACATATTGACATACATATATAATTTTTTGGAAACATATCTGCATATCTGTCACCACAGAAATGTTGAGAAGCCCTATTTTAGAGCCCTCTAAGAACATAAATTACATAGGCTTCCTGGCTGGATGGCCCCACTCCTGATCCTATGACCTTCTCAGATATTTGTAAGTTGCCCCATAATAGCATTAAATACATTCTCTTTCTGCTTAAAGTGGCTAGAGGGAGCTCTGTTTTGTAGCCAAGGCCTCCTCATGGTCGCTCCTCATTCACTCCTCATTCTTTCTTGCCCCTTTCTTAGCCTTTCTACACACTGTGGCCTGAGTAATTCCCATTCAAGTTTGATCTTGTCTTCTGTTGAAACGCCTTTCAATTTCTTCCCATTGCTAATTAAAAAAAGAAAAACTCCAATATATGACTTACAAGACAGGAATAATGACTTTCCTTCCTCCTTTGTCACTTTCCAACTTCTTTTCTATGTTGCATCTCCATTCGCCTTTTTTTGTTTTCAGTTTCAGTCCATACTGCTTTCCGCCATAGGGCTGTCATTTCCTCAACTGACAGTGAGCTTCCTTTTATTGATATTTAAATCCCATTGTTCCTCGAGATCTCTGTCAAATCCCTTTCTTTAAGGAGCTCTTTGTACAGCTGAGTCTGGTCCACAACTTGTTTCAAGTTTGTGTAGTATCACACATATCCATTTCATATTATTTGAGGAAAGCAGTTTGTGAAAACACTTGCATCCTCTAGGACAGCGGTCTCAAAACATTTTAGCACCGGAAACCCGGAAACCAGTTTCATGGAGGACAATTATTCCATGGACGGGGGTCGAGGTTGGTTTTGGGATGAAACTGTTCCACCTCAGATCATCAGGCGTTAATTAGAGTCTCATAATGAGCATGCAACCTAGATCCCTCGCATATGCAATTCACAATAGGTTTCATGCTCCTATGAGAATCTAATGCTGCCGCTGATCTGACAGCAGGTGGAGCTGAGGTGGTAATGCTTACTTGCTCACCACTCACCTCCTGCTTGTGGCCTGGTTCCTAACAGGCCTCAGACCAGTACTGGTCCACAGGCCAGGGGTGGGAGACCCTTGCTCTAGAGCAAAATAACTTACATAATTGATGCACCATATTCTCCATTGCGTCCTTAGTGCCAAATCCAGTGCAAATCACAAAAAGAGCACTCAAAAGTCTCAGCTGAATTCCCCACCACACACGTACTACTGACATAACAGATTGTCAGCCTCTTTGAATGTCAAGGAATATATGTTGGCAAAATCATTTTTGAAGTTTACAAAGTATTTAATTATACAGATATACTGAGTTAGGCGACTAACAGGACTTGTGTTCTGGCCACAATTCTGCCGACCCAAACAGGATCTGTTCCCAACAGGGTGAAGTGAAGATATTGGCAGGAACCAGCAGATGTGCATGAAGGCTGTCCTCATTACTCATTGGTATAAGACACTCCCGCCAGTGCCACGACAGTTTACAAATGCCATGGCAATGACTGGGAAGTTACCACCCCTTCCCTACAAAATTCTAAATAACCTGCTCTTCAGTTTGCATTGACTTGCACCTTAATTTGTATATAATTGAAAGTTGGTTTAGTCTTGGAAGAGTGTAAGTGTCCAGGAAATTATCCATTTCTTCTAGATTTTCCAGTTTATTTGCGTAGAGGTGTTTATAGTATTCTCTGATGGTAGTTTGTATTTCTGTGGGGTCGGTGGTGATATCCCCTTTTTCATTTTTAATTGCGTCGATTTGATTCTTCTCTCTTTTCTTCTTTATTAGTCTTGCTAGTGGTCTGTCAATTTTGTTGATCTTTTCAAAAAACCAACTCCTGGATTCATTGATTTTTTGGAGGGTTTTTTGTGTCTCTATCTCCTTCAGTTCTGCTCTGATCTTAGTTATTTCTAGCCTTCTGCTAGCTTTCGAATGTGTTTGCTCTTGCTTCTCTAGTTCTTTTAATTGCGATGTTAGAGTGTCAATTTTAGATCTTTCCTGCTTTCTCTTGTGGGCATTTAGTGCTATAAATTTCCCTCTACACACTGCTTTAAATGTGTCCCAGAGATTCTGGTATGTTGTATCTTTGTTCTCATTGGTTTCAAAGAACATCTTTATTTCTGCCTTCATTTCGTTATGTACCCAGTAGTCATTCAGGAGCAGGTTGTTCAGTTTCCATGTAGTTGAGCGGTTTTGATTGAGTTTCTTGGTCCTGAGTTCTAGTTTGATTGCACTGTGGTCTGAGAGACAGTTTGTTATAATTTCTGTTCTTGTACATTTGCTGAGGAGTGCTTTACTTCCAATTACGTGGTCAATTTTGGAATAAGTACGATGTGGTGCTGAGAAGAATGTATATTCTGTTGATTTGGGGTGGAGAGTTCTATAGATGTCTATTAGGTCTGCTTGCTGCAGAGATGAGTTCAATTCCTGGATATCCTTGTTAACTTTCTGTCTCGTTGATCTGTCTAATGTTGACAATGGAGTGTTGAAGTCTCCCATTATTATTGTATGGGAGTCTAAGTCTCTTTGTAAGTCTCTAAGGACTTGCTTTATGAATCTGGGTGCTCCTGTATTGGGTGCATATATATTTAGGATAGTTAGCTCTTCCTGTTGAATTGATCCCTTTACCATTATGTAATGGCCTTCTTTGTCTCTTTTGATCTTTGATGGTTTAAAGTCTGTTTTATCAGAGACTAGTATTGCAACCCCCGCTTTTTTTTGTTCTCCATTTGCTTGGTAAATCTTCCTCCATCCCTTTATTTTGAGCCTATGTATGTCTCTGCGTGTGAGATGGGTCTCCTGAATACAGCAGACTGATGGGTCTTGACTCTTTATCCAGTTTGCCAGTCTGTGTCTCTTAATTGGAGCATTTAGTCCATTTACATTTAAGGTTAAGATTGTTATGTGTGTACTTGATCCTGCCATTATGATATTAACTGGTTATTTTGCTCATTAGTTGATGCAGTTTCTTCCTAGCCTCGATGGTCTTTACATTTTGGCATGTTTTTGAGATGGCTGGTACCGGTTGTTCCCTGAATAGACCAATAGCAGGCTCTGAAATTGAGGCAACAATTAATAGCCTACCAACCAAAAAAAGTCCAGGACCAGATGGATTCACAGCTGAATTCTACCAGAGGTACAAGGAGGAGTTGGTACCATTCCTTCTGAAACTATTCCAATCAATAGAAAAAGAGGGAATCCTCCCTAACTCATTTTATGAGGCCAACATCATCCTGATACCAAAGCCTGGCAGAGATACAACAAAAAAAGAGAATTTTAGACCAATATCCCTGATGAACATCGATGCAAAAATCCTCAATAAAATACTGGCAAACCGGATTCAGCAACACATCAAAAAGCTTATCCACCATGATCAAGTGGGCTTCATCCCTGGGATGCAAGGCTGGTTCAACATTCGCAAATCAATCAACATAATCCAGCATATAAACAGAACCAAAGACAAGAACCACATGATTATTTCAATAGATGCAGAAAAGGCTTTTGACAAAATTCAACAGCCCTTCATGCTAAAAACGCTCAATAAATTCGGTATTGATGGAACGTACCTCAAAATAATAAGAGCTATTTATGACAAACCCACAGCCAATATCATACTGAATGGGCAAAAACTGGAAAAATTCCCTTTGAAAACTGGCACAAGACAGGGATGCCCTCTCTCACCACTCCTATTCAACATAGTGTTGGAAGTTCTGGCTAGGGCAATCAGGCAAGAGAAAGAAATCAAGGGTATTCAGTTAGGAAAAGAAGAAGTCAAATTGTCCCTCTTTGCAGATGACATGATTGTATATTTAGAAAACCCCATTGTCTCAGCCCAAAATCTCCTTAAGCTGATAAGCAACTTCAGCAAAGTCTCAGGATACAAAATTAATGTGCAAAAATCACAAGCATTCTTATACACTAGTAACAGACAAACAGAGAGCCAAATCATGAATGAACTTCCATTCACAATTGCTTCAAAGAGAATCAAATACCTAGGAATCCAACTTACAAGGGATGTAAAGGACCTCTTCAAGGAGAACTACAAACCACTGCTCAGTGAAATAAAAGAGGACACAAACAAATGGAAGAACATACCATGCTCATGGATAGGAAGAATCAATATCGTGAAAATGGCCATACTGCCCAAGGTAATTTATAGATTCAATGCCATCCCCATCAAGCTACCAATGAGTTTCTTCACAGAATTGGAAAAAACTGCTTTAAAGTTCATATGGAACCAAAAAAGAGCCCGCATCTCCAAGACAATCCTAAGTCAAAAGAACAAAGCTGGAGGCATCACGCTACCTGACTTCAAACTATACTACAAGGCTACAGTAACCAAAACAGCATGGTACTGGTACCAAAACAGAGATATAGACCAATGGAACAGAACAGAGTCCTCAGAAATAATACCACACATCTACAGCCATCTGATCTTTGACAAACCTGAGAGAAACAAGAAATGGGGAAAGGATTCCCTATTTAATAAATGGTGCTGGGAAAATTGGCTAGCCATAAGTAGAAAGCTGAAACTGGATCCTTTCCTTACTCCTTATACGAAAATTAATTCAAGATGGATTAGAGACTTAAATGTTAGACCTAATACCATAAAAATCCTAGAGGAAAACCTAGGTAGTACCATTCAGGACATAGGCATGGGCAAAGACTTCATGTCTAAAACACCAAAAGCAACGGCAGCAAAAGCTAAAATTGACAAATGGGATCTAATTAAACTAAAGAGCTTCTGCACAGCAAAAGAAACTACCATCAGAGTGAACAGGCAACCTACAGAATGGGAGAAAATTTTTGCAATCTACTCATCTGACAAAGGGCTAATATCCAGAACCTACAAAGAACTCCAACAAATTTACAAGAAAAAAACAAACAACCCCATCAAAAAGTGGGCAAAGGATATGAATAGACATTTCTCAAAAGAAGACATTCATACAGCCAACAAACACATGAAAAAATGCTCATCATCACTGGCCTTCAGAGAAATGCAAATCAAAACCACAATGAGATACCATCTCACACCAGTTAGAATGGCGATCATTCAAAAGTCAGGAAACAACAGGTGCTGGAGAGGATGTGGAGAAATAGGAACACTTTTACACTGTTGGTGGGATTGTAAACTAGTTCAACCATTATGGAAAACAGTATGGCAATTCCTCAAGGATCTAGAACTAGATGTACCATATGACCCAGCCATCCCATTACTGGGGATATACCCAAAGGATTATAAATTATGCTGCTATAAAGACACATGCACACGTATGTTTATTGCAGCACTATTCACAATAGCAAAGACTTGGAATCAACCCAAATGTCCATCAGTGACAGATTGGATTAAGAAAATGTGGCATATATACACCATGGAATACTATGCAGCCATAAAAAAGGATGAGTTTGTGTCCTTTGTAGGGACATGGATGCAGCTGGAATCCATCATTCTTAGCAAACTATCACAAGAACAGAAAACCAAACACCGCATGTTCTCACTCATAGGTGGGAACTGAACAATGAGATCACTTGGACTCGGGAAGGGGAACATCACACACCGGGGCCTATCATGGGGAGGGGGGCGGGGGGAGGGATTGCATTGGGAGTTATACCTGATGTAAATGACGAGTTGATGGGTGCAGCACACCAACAAGGCACAAGTATACATATGTAACAAACCTGCATGTTATGCACATGTACCCTACAACTTACAGTATAATAATAATAAATAAATTAAAAAAAAAAAAAAAAAAAAAAAAAAAAAAGAAAGTTGGTTAATGTGAGTATAAATACAGTTTCCAAGAGACCACATGCTGATGACTTTGGGCACACTGCCTATGAGACTTGTCCTGCTCCTCCATGCCCTTGAATTCCTTCTTAGGGGAAACAAACACCCCCCCGCCAAGCTAAGCCCCATTTTGGAGCTTGCCTCTCCTGCAATAATGCTATAATTTAGTAACTTTTTAATATAGCTAGTTATGTTTAATAATATAGTCACCCCTAGAACCATTACCTATAGCAAAAGCTGTGGAGCATATTGTCCCATCCCTCTGACACATCCACCAGAGATGATCATTGTAAATTCCATGTTAATCATCTTCTTCATTTCCATAATTCGATAGATTCCCGCCCCTTTATTTTTGCTGACCTTGATATTTTTAAGGAGTACTGGTGTTCTATGTTGTAGAATGTTCTTAGACTTGGGTTTATCTGGCATTTTTCTCATGCTTACACTGGGATTCTGGGTTTAGGGAAGGAAGACCACAGGCATAAAGTGCCATTCACTTCACTTCACTTCACTTCACTTCACTTCACTTCACTTCACTTCACTTCACTTCACTTCACTTCACTTCACATCACATCACATCACATCACATCACATCAAGGCTATGCGCTGTCAACATGACTTGGGCTGGGCATGGTGGCTCATGCATGTAATCCCAGCACTTTGAGAGGCCGAGGTGGGTGGATCACCTGAGGTCAGGAGTTCGACACCAGCCTGGCCAACATGCTGAAACCCTGTCTCTACTAAAAATACAAAACAATTAGCTGGGGTTGGTGGTGGATGCCTGCAATCACAGCTACTTGGGAGGCTGAGGCAGGAAAATCACCTGAACCCAGGAGGCGGAGATTGCAGTGAGCCAAGATCATGCCACTGCACTCCAGCCTGGGCAACAGAGCAAGACTCCATCTCAGGAAAACAAAACAAAAAAGCATGACTCATCATGGTTGGTGTTAAACTGATCACCTGGTTGACATAGTGATTGTCAGATTTCTCCACTCTGAAGTGATTAACTTCCACCTTTCCCCTCTGTACTGCAGAAGGAAGTTACTGCACCCAACACAAAATTAAGGGATGATGAATAATTCTTCACCTCCTTGAAGGGAAAATGTCTACATGTATTATTTAGTGTTTTTTTCTGGGCTGGTCATGGTGGCTCACACCTGTAATCCCAGCACTTTGGAAGGCCAAATAGGTAGATCACTTGAGCCCAGGAGTTTGAAAGCAACCTGGGAAACATGGTAAAACTGCAGTTCTACCAAAAATACAAAAATTAGCCAGCCATAGTGGCTCACACCTGTAGTCTCAACTACATGGGAAGCTGAGGGGGGAGGATCACCTGAACCCAGAAGTCGAGGCTACAGTGAGTCATAATTGCACCACTGCATTCTAGCTTGTATGACATAGTGAGACCTTGTCTCTTAAAAACTAAAATAAAATAAAATCGAGTTTTTCTATATAAGAGATTTGTCTTTTATCAGTCACATACTAATTTAGTTAAGTGTTTATTTATATCAATATGGACTTGTTGATTTTTATTTATACTTAATGTTATAATCCAATATTACATTCTTTTGTTGCTCAAACTGTTGCAGGTGAAACCTTTTTATCCCAGGCTCTGTTGTTATTCCCTCACTGTTATGCTTTGCTTTGTTTCTTTTGGGTACATCCTTATTTTCATTGCTAAAAAGTGCTCCAGAATTACTTCGTACGTTCCATGACCCATATTTAGGATCAACCATTTCTCCAGGAATCTCTCTGGTTCTTTGATTGGAGGAGGGTATTTAGAAACCAATATCTGGATACAGGGTGTGCTTATTTTCGTTGTTTCTAGGCTGTATCAGCCAGCAAGAAAAAAGCAAATTTACACATACTAACGCATGAATATGCACAAATCTATAAATATTTCTATGTGGATCTATCTATATTAAGTTAAACATGAGTTCATATTGATGTCTTTCACTCATTGATCATTCCATTATTTTCGTTTTGATTTTATGTAACCTTTAACTCCATCAGTGAGAAACCTGCCAATTGTTTACTTATTTCTTCAATTTCATTATACTAGTGTTAGAATTGTTAATTAATATCCCATGAAAAACAATTTGATCTGCTATAGTACAGAGTTTATATTTAACTTACTTTGCCACTAGTTTTACAGTCTCTACTCACTTCCAGAGTTTCCTGGGTCAGAAATCATGTCTCCATTTCTCTCAGTGAGGTTATTTCCTACATTTATAATGCAATCAGATTATTTTGTCACAATCTGCATTCTATCTTAGCCTTGTTCAAGCTCCTAAATAATTTTCTTTAAATTTCACACATTAATATCCATTCATATGTACTGTAAAGTTCTATGGATTTTGAAAAATTCATAATATCATATATCTACTATTTTGGTGTCACACAGAACAACTTCATTACCCTAAAAAACAAAAACAAAAACAAAAATACCTTACACTTCAACTATTCATCTTTGCAAACCACTGGCAATCACTGATCTCTTTCTGTCGTTATGGTTTTGCCTTTCTCAGAATGTCAAATAAGGCTGGGCGCGGTGGCTCACGCCTGTAATCCCAGCACTTTGGGAGGCCTAGGCGGGCAGATCACAAGGTCAGGAGTTCGAGACCAGCCTGGCGAATATGGTGAAACCTTGTCTCTACTAAAAATACAAAAACTAGCCGGGGGTGGTGGTGGATGCCTGTAGTCCCAGCTACTCAGGAGGCTGAGGCAGGAGAATCGCTTGAACCCGGGAGGCGGAGGTTGTAGTGAGCGGAGATCAGGCCACTGCACTCCAGCCTGGGAGACAGAGTGAGACTCCGTTTCAAAAAAAAAAAAAAAAGAATGTCAAATAAATAAAATCATATAACATGTAGTCTTTTCAAGAATGGCTTCTTTCACTTAGAAACATATATTGAAGATTCATCCATGGTTTTTCATGGCTTGAGAGTTTATTCCTTTTTATCCTTAAATACTATCCACTTTCATAGATGCACCGTGGTTAATCTATTCATTCACCTGTTGAAGGGTGTTTTGATTGCTTCCTGATTTTGGCAATTACAAGTAAAGTGCTACGAGCATTTGTATGCAGGTTCTTGTGTGGCCCAGATTAATCGCATCACTTAGTTAAATACAAAGGAGAAGAAATAGTGGATCTTAAAGTAAGAGTATATTTAGCTTTGTAAAAACTGCAAACCTAACGTGGCTGAATCACTTTGCATGCCTGCCAGTATTAAATGAGAATTCCTGTTGTTCTGCAACTTCACCAGCAATAAGTATTTTCAGTTTTTTTTATTTGAACCACTATAAGATGTGTACAATGGTATCTCCTTGTTGCTTTAATTTGCATTTCCCTCAAAACAAATAGTGTTGATCATCTTACCATATGCTTATTTTGTCACCTAAATTTTTTATTTAGTGAAGTATCTGTTCGGAACTTTATCTATTTTTAATTGAATTATTTCTTGTCTTGTTCTTAAAATTTTGAGTTGTAAGTTTTCTTCTTTATGTACATTTGGATTAAATATGTATTTTGTAATGAATAGTCTTTGTATTGTCTTAAGAGGATCTTTCACATGAAAGTTTTAAATATTAAAATAGCCCATATTATCTATATTTTATTTAATGAATTATACCTTTAGTGTTGTATCTTCTTAGCAAATCCAATGTCATAAATATTTTATTCCAAGCTTGCATTTAGAAGTCTTATAGTTTTTAATTTTACTTTTAGGCTTATAATCATTTTAGTTACTTTTCTGTAGGATGTAAGGTCTGTGTCTAGGTTCACTTTTTGTACAGAAGCACGCAATTGTCCCAACATCATTTGTTAAAAAAAGACTACTTTCTGTATTAAATTAGCATGTTCCTTTGTCAAAAATCTGTTGACCATACTTAATTCTAGGATTATTATGTTTGTTAATTTATGTATCTATTCTTTTGCAAATACCAAACCATTTTCATTAGAGTAGCTTTAAAGTAAGTCTTGAAATAATAGTAATATTTAAAATAGAACCACAAATGGAAATATTTATGCATAAAATATTAACCTTTTCATTCTGATTATAGCTTCTATAAATACATCTTTTTTTTCAAGACTTGCATTAAAACTACTCTAATCAAAACAGTGTGGTACTGGGAAAATAATAGATACATAGATCAATGTGACTTCTCCAACTTGATTATTCTTTGATATCATTTTACCTATACTGTGCCTTTTACCTTTCAGAATAAATTTTAAAATCAGTTGGTCAATATTTTGAAAATATCTTGCTGGAATTGTGATTGAGATTGCATTGAATCTATAGATGGAAAATGGAAAAAAATTGCATGTCAATAATGTTGACTTTTAAAACACCTGAATATTGAATATCTCAGCATTCACATATACTCTTTTTGTATTTATTTTATCAGTGTTTTGTAGCTTTCCATATACAGATAATTTACAAATGAGAAAAACAGTATGTCCTATCAATAGATGCTGAAAAAGCATTTGACAACATTCAACACTCATTTCTGAAAAAAAAAAATAGAAATAGAAAGAAACTCAACACAATAAAGGATGTATCCTTAAAACTTACAAGTAATGTCATAATTATTGTGTGAGACTGACATTTTTCTCCTACAATTGGGAACAAGGTGAAGATGTCCTTTCTCACCATTCCTATTGAACATCAAACTAGAAGTGCTATCTAGTGCAATAAGATGAGAAAATGAAATAAAAATATATACAAATCAAAGAGAAATTAGTAAAATTTTCATGATTTGAAGATAACATGATTCTCTAGTTAGAAACCCCCAAAGAATCAAACAAAATGTCCTGGAACTAATAAGCAACTATAGCAAACCACATGATACAAGGTTACTATGTTTTCCTATATATCATCTGACAACTGAAATGTAGAATTAAAAAAATAACAATAATATTCAAATAGAACAAAAAATTGAAGTGTTTATGCATAAAACTATTAATCTTTCAATTCTAATTATAACTTCCATATACACACACACATATATATGAACACATATATTTAAAATATCTATTAGATGCATGTATAATTCTATATATTTAAAATTATATGACTGTATATATGCATGTGTGTATAGATATAGAAAGACAGAAACAGAAGTAAATTTACTAAATCATCTAGATTTTATGCTTTTAGGGGATTATTTATATCATTCTTTAGTATTTTTTTTTTTTTTTTTTTTTTTGAGATGGAGTCTCGCTCTGTCGCCCAGGCTGGAGTGCAGTGGCCGGATCTCAGCTCACTGCAAGCTCCGCCTCCCGGGTTCACGCCATTCTCCTGCCTCAGCCTCCCGAGTAGCTGGGACTACAGGCGCCCGCCACATCGCCCGGCTAGTTTTTTGTATTTTTTTTAGTAGAGACGGGGTTTCACCGTGTGAGCCAGGATGGTCTCGATCTCCTGACCTCGTGATCCGCCCGTCTCGGCCTCCCAAAGTGCTGGGATTACAGGCTTGAGCCACCGCGCCCGGCCCATTCTTTAGTATTAAACAGTTTTATGAGTATGTATTTTTTTTTATTTTCCAAGAAATAATAAAGCTATTTTCTAATTTTAAAAAAGTGTGCTTATTAATGCAGCTAAAAACAAAGATAATACAAAAAGAGCATTATTTGACTCCCTATTTTCCTCTACTTCTTATTTTTATGCATGTTCTTTTCATAATTATATTGAAAACCAGAAAAATAAGCCCAATTCTGTGTTTAATTGCTTCCAATACTCACCATCTGTCTTTGAAGAACTATTTATTAATTCTTGATATATCTTCAGGTGTTAAGAAGACTCAGAGAGAATTTAGTAGCTCTGAGTTTATGCTGGAACCAGTTATCAAATAAACTTTTCTTCTTCCAAAGCAATCAAGAACAGTGTAGACTTGTGAAAATATTCTCTAATCAATCAAAGAAGAAATACCATACATGCAGTCCTGAAGTAGGACATATTTGTGGGGAAATTTTTTTTTAAGGAAAAAGTAAATTTAATTACTATTTTCAGTGCACATTTAAATTAATTTTATTGAGCAGAGAAAATGAAAAATGTGATGAAAAGTTGACTTTTTAAAGTGAAAAGGAGGTGGCTGAGAAACAAGGGCAGAATCTGTCTGCACTAGGGAAACGGGAGCAAGATCAATACAATGAGTCCGCTATTAACAACTGGAAGAGATATGAGACATTCTTAAAATTTGAAAGAAGAATGCAGTGGAGTTAAAACAATGAAAAAAGAGAAATATGGAGGAAAAATATTAATAACTGAAATCCAAGAGGAAGATGTGAGAATAATAAAAGAGAATGAACTAAGGCAAAATAGCCCCCCCCTTCTTCCTGAGGTAAACACAAGGCATGGATTTGCAAGTAGAAAACAAGTGTCTCCAGAACCTCTGAGAAACTTCTCTCTCGTGGGTATGTGTATATGTACACACAAAATACTTTCACTTGTGCACAAAAATCCTGCGAAGTCATGTGCTGTTAAACTGAACATTTATTTCTGTTAATCTTAAAAGAAAAAATTAGGATGAATAGTTGAATCAAGTGATAAAATTTTATCAGTGAAACAAGTTTGACATAAGTAGTAACCACGCAAAGGGAACTTCAGTTGAGTTTGTTTATGTAATGCAGTTTCCCACACTTATCAAATTAGAAAGAGGAGGGTTGACAGTGTGTGCTTATTGGTGTGGGAGGGATACAAGAAAAGCAGTAGAGAGTGGGTGATCTGTTTTTTAGGTTCAATTCAAATCTGTGTTTCATGATTTTGTTTTTCTTTGTGGAGTTTACACAAGAGCAAGTTCCCTTCTGTCATCAAAAGGATTTAAAAATTCGAATTAAAAAACCCCCAGAAAACCAGAAACATTAAAGTTGTTTTTGTCATCTCAGTTTCTGGTCATGATCCATTCTGAAGCTGCCACAGAAGAAGTAAAGGAATTTTCAATCCACGCAACAACCTTTTTAAGGCCTGTAGTCATCTTGCACTCAAGCTGCACTTACATAAAACACTCCTGGGGTAAATTAAAGGCTAAACAGGAGAGGGCCTAGAAATTTGAGGAAAGAGCGTATGCCTACAACAAACTGAAGATTTCAGAAATGCTGCTCCACCACCTCCCACATTTGTATGTGTGTCATGAAAATGAAAAATTATTTTTTCATATGATTTGGTCTCACTGGAAATTGTTAGAGTGACTTTCTCGGTGAAGGTGTCTTTTTGTGAAATAATGGTCACATATAACACTCTATACATGTATTCATTTATTGTGTTTGGGAATGGAAAAGTTACTATACACCAAAACACAGTAATCTGAAAATGGTATAATTCTTCAATAGCTATTGTGAGAAAACATTGTAAATTACATATTTTTTCAAAAAAATCTGATCTCTTATTTACTTATATAATACTAAATGTAACCACTTAAGATGAAATCAATTCTATCATGCTAATTTGCTGTTTAGATTTTAAATTTTTTTTTAAGTTTTTTGTTTGTTAATTTGTTTGTTATTTTTTGTTTGAAGAAGCAGGATCTTGCTCTGTCACTAAGGCCAGAGTGCAGCAGTATTATCATGGCTCACTATAACTTCAAACTTCTGGGCTCAAGCGATTCTCCCATCCCAGCCTCCCAAGTAGCTGGGAGTACAGGCATGAACCACTATGCCTGGCTAATTTTTAATTTTTTGTAGAGATGGAGTCTTACTTTGTTGCCGAGGCTGGTCGTTAATTCCTGGGTTTGAGCCATCCTCCCGCCACAGCCTCCCAAATTTCTGGGATTACAGGCATGAGCCACCACACCTGGCAAATTTTAAATGTTTACATTTTAGTTCTGAAACTTCCTTTAGACACAAACAACAAACTTTTGACTATCACCTCTCTTCCTGTCATCTTCAAATGGAACGGTGACACTTCAAGTCTTTGTAGTTCCTAAGATGACTTCCTAAGGCACTGCACTGCTTTGTGCAGACCCTAAGCAAAATACACACTATGTGATGGAATCCTCAGGCAGTTTTCAACTCAAATGCAAGACATTGCCCTTCTACTATAACTTTAGTGCTATAAATGATGATTTTTTAAAAATTTAAACACCCCAGAGGAAGTTGCTATTTTCCCACCTTCATATATCATAACATACAAGTGTCAAGAGTATTTGCTTTGGGGCCCACTTTTTCATTTCAATATTTAGAAAGAGTCATGAAGAGAGGATTAAGGGAGAATCAGCACTGATGTCTAATTAAAACCAGAAATCATGTAGTTTGGACAGAAAGCAGGAAATGGATACAGGTGGATGTCAGAATATTTTGGTAAATTAGAGCAATCAGCAGTTTTTAGAAGTAGGTTTCACATACCAAGAAAGATACGGGCAGCACAAATGACTAGAGATTGCCAGCTGTGATAAGTCTAATTAGCATTGACACACTCTTGTTGAAACATCTGTGACATGTATATTAAAAAATATAACTGTGAAATGCAGAGTTCTATGGATATTTAAATGATTGGGTTTCAAGCAGACAGGTAGCATTTTAAAGGAAATTTCTGTTATAATAAATGATAATACAACAGAAATCTATTTAGGACCATGGATTATTCCATTTTAAAAAAGATTGATTGATGGATAACAAAGAAAATTAAATGGAAAATAATAGAAAATGTCACTAACTCAATAGGGCATGAGTTTTTGATGTTATAGTAATACCTCATTCACATATTTTATTTAAATTAGGGCCAACTGCTTGATTAACTATTCACCATGCATCATCTACTTTAAGGGTTGCGAACCTATGAACAGTCTCTATTACATTGAAGATGCCATTTTTTGTTTCTGAAATGGAACACTTTCAACACATTCAAAACAGTAAAATAGAAACAGTAATGTGTTGATTAATGGGACTCACTTTCCTATCCCAAATAAACACTTTCGTAGTTACTGTTTCCTTTAGAAAACAAAAACAATTTCCCATAGCAAAAAATAGACATTGTAGTAGCTAAAATTCTCTTAATATAGAATAATGGTAATGCTTGTGTTTGCACAGGTAATGCACATGATTTTGGAACAATGTTTTTCAATTAAAAATATAATCAATTCTGAATTCTAGATGGGCAAGCTTGGAAGAAAGCAGACAAGTAGTACAGACTTTTGGTTTTTACCCTTGGACCAAATATTAATAAAGAAATGCTCAGTTTGAGGGTTGGGTCCTTCTCACTCAAAGATTAGGAACAAGTTGTGCTCCATCCCTGAAATCAGAGGGGGCTCATGGGGGAATGTCTAGGTAAGGTGGTCCCTGAGAAACCCTCACAGTGGGTGTTGACAATAGCTAGAACAAATCGGAAGGTCACCCAGTGTTGGGTCTGGGAGAGAGACAGGAGCAAGTATGAGGAATAGGGGCCCATAGAAACCAATTTAGTGGCTGCATTGGAGTGAAAGGATGGTCCACGTGAAAGTGGCAAAAAAATACTTCCACGAAGTATAAGCTGTCTTCCTTTTTTAGAATGCCTTCTAGAACCCAGCCACCAATGATGGAGAGGACTTAATAGATCATTGCCCTAAAGAAGAATGGAAGGAAGTTCTAGAGTGGCATCTTTGACTTCACATCCCTTGACATAGTCATTGTGGAGACTAACAAAGATGATTCTACATTATCTTTCATCATTTTCTGTCGGTGTTTTCTCAACAAATTTCTGATTATTGGCTTCCAAAATAGATTTTCTACAGAATATATTTCAGTCATTAATAGTAATTTCTTATAATTATACATAGCTTTGTATATAATATGTTGCCATTATAGTTGAAGTCTCAGCCTCTGCTTGTGGGCACTGATCTACAAGAGACAATACATCTGGATGTAGGGGAATAAAGAGTTTATTCAAGGCCGAGATCAGGCCTTGACTTAGTTCAATGTTACCAAGCCAGCTCAAATCTGAGAAGGCCTGTCAAGTGATAAACCAATTTAGCTGAACATTCTTAAATTCTTTATTTCATAATCCCTAAACCAAAATAAACAATCTTATATAGATTTTCATAGCAGTCAAGATAGTTTTTATTTGAAATACAGTTCTCAGAAAGATTTTATCATGTGTAAGACCATATATTATCTCATTAACAATCTTAAGGTCTTTATTGCAGGACACTAAGCCACTCATCTGAAGAAATTAGTTAATCAAAAGATTATTTATTTACCAAGCTACAGCATCCTGACACACAGGATAATTGGATGTGCTTTTCCTTTATTTAATTCTGCTTTCACTTATTAAGTACCTGCTCTGGGCAGAACCCTGGGTTAGTCAGTCTGTGGTAATGAAACATAATTTGCCACTAAATGAAGGCACAAAAAAACAAGAAGTGGACAGACCTAGAAGCTACAGACTTCATCAGAAATTAAAAGTCATATTTTGGTATAACAACAACAGAAAAACTACCTCCCTATCCATTACACACTGTGCTTATTACTGTGGAAACATTTTCTTAATGTTTGCAAGAGGCAAGGGTCATATGTAAAATATCTAAAAACTTGTAGGGCCAGCAAACAATCAGGCAGAAGGTTAAAATCTGGATACCTCCGAACTCCCTGGCAGGTGTTCAAGTTTAGTTGCTGGGATAATATGCGTGAACGGGGTCCTGGACTACTGGAGTATCAGGGCCCCTCAGGCAGATAACAGCTGATACAGCTGAATATCAACCTGGAGAATATCTGATGCATTGCTATCCTTATTTTTCAGGTGAAGAAACTTGGGGGATTAAAGAGGCTAAGTTATTTCTCTTTGGTCACAGAACTAAGGTGTTGAAGCTGAAATTTGAATAAAATACTTTCTGATTCCAAAGTCTATGCTCTTAATCTCTCTTCCATATGTGATCTAATAAGTAAGCAAACACTCGTAGGATTGCTTGGGGGAAGAAATCGTCATGTCTGACTGAAGATATTTGAGGACACTGCAGAGAGTCTGGGCCTTAAAGGGGTAATCAGATTTCAGCCCACATTTAATTCCTCAGTGTAATTGATAGAAGATATGTAGGCACACTCATTTCCCAGAGATATAATCATTCAAAGCTTTGGGTGAGTCATGTACTCTTATATTTATGCCTCTCCCATGATTAAAAGAAATTCTCTTTAGTACTTAATCCTGAATTAGATATTCCCATGCTTGTTTTCTCAATTTTCAAGGGGCAGTTACTTTGTTATTTTGATTTAAACTTCTTTCGTTTGTTAGCCTCAATCCTTATAATATTTAGAAGTAGCTCCTAACATGCTGAAATTTCTGAAAAAGTGTCATGTAAGAATAGATCTCTTTTATTAAATGAGAGAAGATTCCTGATACCCAACTCAGGGATGAATGAGCAGGGAGGCGCTGGCCTGATTGATGAACCGGGTTCACCTCTGGCTCCCTTCTGTCTGTGAGACATGACCCTTCCTGAATCCTGGCTCTTCCCTTCCCAGCCTGTGCCTCTGTTACTCACCCTTCCTGAGCGCTTTTCATTCATGCCCCAGCCTACTTGGGGGTCTCACGGCCATCATGCTCTTGTAATAATGTTCCTCCTGTTATTAAAAGACATTTTATGTATATGTGTATATAATGTATGTTTTATGTATATTAATTAAATATGTGTAAAAACATCTTTTAATAACAGAAAGCCTGTAGTGCTTTTAGAGCTATGATACAAAGGCATGCAAGGGCAGTAAACAAATCAGTATCTGATCCAAAAGATGACACCATATGTTACTGGAGAGTGTGTCTGTGGTTGAATTAAATGGAGAAGTGATGTCCTCTCTCTGTTCAGGAGACCTGAAAACTGGAGTAGAGAAGCTTGTAAGATGATTCATTTCCAGTGGGATTTCTTTATATGAAGATACATGAGTCTTTCTTGATCAGTCACTGTCTGCTGCTGACATGTAGGTTGGGGCCAGGTTGTTCTTTGGGCCACATTGTTCTTTGTTCTTCTCTAGATATTGACAATTATGTAAACCTAGGGCGAGGCTAGCAGTGACCATTCCAACACCATCACTGGGCTTCCTGGCTATTTCTGCAGACCAGCTCTACTCATAAGTGAATTTCATTGATTGCTGTTACCCCTGGTCTTTCCATCCAACCTTACGGCATATACCACCGATATCCTGGTGTTCTTAGCAACAAAGCTGATAGAAAGACTGTATTCTGTGTGTACTGAGATGGGCTTGAATGTGTGTGTGGCAATACTTAGTGAATGGAAGAAAGATTTAGTAATAAATGTATTTAGCAAGAAATAGTAAAGAAATAGATAGCTTACAAAAATCCAAAATGTGCTTGGTAAATATGTTGCTGTTAAAACTGGTAAATATGTTGATGCAAAAACTAAATCTTACTTATCTTTGTATCCCAGGTTCATTCACTGTCCCTAGTATATAGATATCACTCAATAATTGTATACTAAATTAAACTGATAGTATTTGTGTAAATTTGCAGATACAAGAGAATTATGCCAGCAGAGCAAGAAAAACTAGAGTCTAGAGAGAGATAAAATGAATTTGGCAGTGAGAGGGTATTAATTAAATATGGATGGGCAAGAAAGAATAAGCAAGCTGCAGATAAGAAAATTATGGAGCAGTGAATGAAACAAATTAGAATTAGAATTCCTATGTATCTAGACATGCATGACTTTACTTATACCCTCCCATCATTGCGCTCAGTGTCTTGGGCAGGAGTGGAGAAAGAATGTAGCTGTAGAAGCACAAATCAGAATAAAAACATAGGGGCATGGTATAATTTTTTTTGCACATGGCTGACCCAAAATATGTACAAATATGGCTTCTGGAGATTTCCGAGTGGATGCTGCATTATTCCTTAAAATCAAAAATTTAAAACTCTACATTATGTACTGCGCCTCTTCTAACAGACTTTCTCAATCATCAGAATTACCTCTCTTCTAGACACCATGAGCTAAGCATATTATCAGGAAAACTGCATTTGATCTTCATAGTAGTCACAGAATTGGAAATGGCTATGCCATTTCACAGGTGGGGCAAGTGAAGTTTATAGATGTTTAAGACGTGCAGTTTCATCCTTGGTTCCACTGGCTCCTAAGCCAATGATTTTACCTGCTGTGTTAACAATTGTTTTTCTGATGTGGCCCAAAGCAATTTGCTTATATCTGTATCTTAGTATATACATTTGGGTTTGCTTGAGTTGTCAATTATTTACACAGTTGTGTGTCCTTTTCTTACAAGATTCCTGAGGGTGATTTGCACATATTAGGCACTCATAATGATTAGTCAATAAACAAGGCAACCATATTTTTATAAGGATTATAGTAAACTTCCTTACTTGAAAGCAGCTAAATAGCTAAATTTGTCTAAATTTGTCAAAGTCAATTAAACTATGCCCAATAAAATAGAATAAAATTGAGAAATAAAATTCAGATTACCTAGTGATTAGTACTTGATCCCATTAGATTTTTAAAAGCAAAGACCAGAGAGCTTGCAGCTTGCTTAACGACACACCATCAATTGGCAACAAACTCTATTGAACAAAATGAATGTGAACTGTCGTCCGCTGGAAAAATAAAGCTCTGGGGCACACAGAGTCCCTTTAGCAGGAGCAGCCCTATTTTATCTGCTTTAAATATTATGCTGCCAAGTTTATTGAAAAAAAAAGTTTCACAGCTAGATATATTTTAAAAGCCCTGTTTTAGGAATTAGGCTCACAGTTTCTGAGGAGAGTCTTACCTTAACCAGAGACTTTAGATTATCACATGAGCAGACATACATTCACTTTTTTCTCTGTCCAAAAGCTAAAAGAAGGTTTTCTCAATCTCCAGCCCCACAATATGATTACAGTCATCAATGTCTTATACCTGTAATTATAATATGTGGCATGAAATGTGTGTGTGTGTGTGTGCGCGTGTGTGTGTGTTTAAGGAGAATCAAAGACTATTAAGTTGGCTCTATATAGTCTAATTCATCTTACCAAACACCTTAGCTGTAGTGCCCTGACTCAAATCTATTTTTGAGGGTCCTATAACCTCAGAGCTATCCTTACAGTTGAAACAATTGGGAGAAGCATGGGCCACACTTGGAAGCTGGAAGTGGTAGCCAATAAGAACAAATTTGGGAAAAATGAAAATGACTATTTTTACACTTTTAATGATTCACTGAATGTTCAATAGACTTAAAGTGGCTGTTGGGTCCAGTTGCAGTGACAATATCTCACTACTGACTTATCATTTACATGACCTTTTAACATCTCAGATCTGTCAGCTCTCCCCTACCTCCTAGCCACTCTTGGGTAGCATGTAACATGCATGTTAGATCACTGATGGGTTGCTTTCTAGTGTCAGATCTTCTATAAAATGTCTGCAGGGGCCGGGCTTGGTGGCTCACACCTGTAATCCCAGCACTTTGGGAGACTGAGGAGGGCAGATCACCTGAGATCAGGAGTTTGAGACCAGCCTGGACAACATGGTGAAACCCCATTTCTATTAAAAATAAAAAAAATTAGCCAAGCATGGTGGTGTATGCCTATAGTGCCAGCTACTTGGGAGGCTGAGGCAGGAGAATTGCTTGAACCTGGGAGGCGGAGGTTGCAGTGAGACGAGATAGTGCCACTGTACTCCAGCCTGGGCAACAGAGTGAAACTCCGTCTCAAAAACAAACAAAAAATTAAAAATAAAAGTGAAAATAAAAATAAATAAAAAGCCTCCAGGGCTTAGCTGGAGAGGCTCCATGGTGTTGGGCATAGTCTATTTTGTACATTGTTCATGGGAGCCTGGCATTTCCAGTTCACACAGGCACTTTCCGCCCTAATAAGTTTGGATATATAAGGTTGTAGCTTCTGACGTAAACTATGAAAACTACTTTGGTTTCTAAAAACAGGACATCTTAGTCCCACAAATATCCATAAATCAAGTCCCACGTTGGTATCTTAGCAATTACGTTAATTGAATATTGACCTTTAAAGCAAATCCTTTTAGTGATTCTACCCTTCTCATTTATAAGAGAGTTCTTCCTGATGTAGTTTTATCTTCACTTGAGAGAAATGTTACCTTAACAAATTATTATTTTTACTAGCATTGCTTTCTACATTTACAAAGATAATTTCCTTCTTTAAGCTAATTTTATTTTAAAAATAATGGATTTTTCCCCTTCATTAGATCTTTCTTTAAGTTTATTTATTTCTAGTATGCTGTCTTTGGAGAGTTTTGTTCCAAATTAACACTGGGAGGGCAGTGCTTTGCTTGAAACATAGGTTGTCTATTTATTTCCTTATTTAATTACTCTCTTCTTCAGGGCAGGATTATATTTAAACAATGATGGGCAAGTAGCATCATAAAGAATGGTCCTTTTGAGGTATAAGGACTGCTAATTAATGGTTCTTCTGTATAAAATGAATAAAGGAACTAACTAACTTTTCTTTTGAGAATAAATAAAATATAAGAAATTTAAGATTGGGAACTGGCCCTGTAGATATTATTCTTATCTGAAATGTTGTAACTTTGAATATTTCTGCCATTCAATAAAATGTATGCTATTACATGATATGTCTAAAGATTTCAGCTATTACCAAGCTTGCCATTTAAACCCAAATGTGCTTGAAAAATGCTGCAGAAGCTATTACAAGGCCTGCTCTATGAGTATAATTCTTCCACTAATAAGCTTCACCTTGATAAAGCAAAGGTCACCTCTCTGTGTTTCACTATTTTGTATGTGATTTCTGTTGATGGCTAGAGATAATATTTAATTTCCATTTCTAGTTTAGAAACATCTGATGTTGGCTAACATACATGCACACATTTTAGAAAAATATTTCCATTTTTTAATACTTCCTTGAATAAATCTCTTTCCTTAGTTGTTTCATTTCAGATCTCTCTAATCTCATTGCCTCTGTCTCATCCCCAAGGACCTGCTGTCATCACCTGTCATGTTGACTTTCTCTGTAGGCCCTTGCAATTATCACCTTATGATTTTCCTTTTGTCCTAACATTTATCTATTTTGAGTCAATTTATTTCCTACCCCGTTCCAAATCTAGTTTTTGTTTTCATTTTTGGTTTATTTTGTTTTACCTTATACAAGTGAACTCCAATGTTTTTGGTTCTAATAAAAATTATTTCTGTGAGATACTTGGTACATTGTTTTTCCTTTTACATTCTAAAAACTAACAGCAACAGGAGGAAGAAAGTCCATTTCAGAAAGCATGGGGGATTATAAAGCAAAGAATAAGACTAACTCTCAAGAACTTTAAGCCTGAATTTGCCATAGCACTGGGTATGAGCTGAGGGTGGTTGGTGAACTTTGACTTCTGATATTAACCCTGCAGTTTCTGTATAATTTCTAAAGTTTATTTCTGATGAGAAATAAACAACTTTAATTATTTGAAATATTTTACTTTTAAATCATCATCAAGAAATTGACACTAAGTGATGCAAGAGACAGCAGTGATGAGAATGAGAATCCAACATCCCTTCTACTATGAGCCTGCCAATCATTAAAGTAGATAATGACATTTATTAACCTTAGTTTTAGCAAGCTGCTCCCTGAATGTAGGTTTGAGGATTACGTAAGAGAGAAAAGATGAAAGAGATTATTTTTTGTTTTTATCCTCTGAGCTCACCTGGCTCAGAGGTGATAAATTGTTATTATAGAAGGTTGTATTAATTCACTGGGTTTGTCACATATTTCTGGAGGTGATTTCTCATAAATTTGACATGGTAAGGCAAAATGCAAGCAGTAAAATCAAGTCCTATTGGAAAATTTGTAGCTTTAAAGAAAGCTACTAATTTCAAGAAACTTTCCTATAAAAGCACAAAATATTATATCAAGAGTATCCAAAAAGCGACATCAGCAAAATGGGAGAATAAGCAGCTCCAATCTCCCATCTCCTGGCAGAAACATTAAAAAGTAAGCAGAAATTATCATAACCCACCCTTTTAGAGCTCTGAAAAAATCATCAAAGGTTTAGAGCAACCAAATGAATGGTGAATCTAGAAAAAAGAAACTTTAAAATAGAAAATCTTTGTGGTATTTTTACTTGAATGTGCATCTATTTTAGTGAACATCAGTTATTTGTAAACTGGAGAAGAAAATTCAAGATTCTGTTCAGCAATCAGCATTTTTACTTGCCCCAACCTCTTCCCTGTTTTGGTAGCAGTCAGGATGCTGTTTTGAAAACTGTTCCCAGTGGGAAACTGTGAAATGTTGGTCCCTGGCATCAGAGGAAAGTGAGAAAACGTTGCTTGCAGGATACTGTGTACTGTTCTAATCTAGCTGGTGAATGTCTGACACAAAGTGTTCTCTTTTGCTTAACTCAGAAGTTATATGAGCAGGAAACACTGTGGCTGTTTTTCTAAAACACTGTAAGGCAGAAAGAAATATAACCTGTAAATGCCTGAGGAAAAGATTGCATTTGAGACATAGCCTAGATCAACTAGTCAGAGAGGAAAAGCCTGGGGAGACTTTCTTCCGCAAGTTAGGGTAATCCAAAGCACTCGTATATAAGCTGAAATGTAGAAAGCCATGGACATGCCTAGGAAAATACACTCCGAAAAGATGTGAGATGACCTTATGCCTTCACTTTGGGCTTAACTCTAAGATCATGCAAATCTAGGTAAGTATTCAAGAAAATATTTAGTACAGAACTAATCTGCAAAGACTGTGAGAGGCGATTTTTTGTTTATGTAGCTTGTGATGTTTTAGAAAATATCTGTCAAAATACTATCTGAACACAAGGTAATGAACTAAATCTTCAATGACTACACATGACAAGAAATACAGTCTCTGCAAAAATAGCTGGAGAAAGCTACTACATAAATGCCCTATCATAGACTTCAACAATCAAGGAAAGAAGAGGAGCTTCAGGATGGCTGAGTAGGGGTAACTGGTACGCCTCACCTCCTCCACAAAGAAGTACATCTAAAAGAGAACACAACAATTCAATACAGAAATTACAGGAAATACCTAAGGCAAGGAAGGAGAGGGAAGCCAGGCAACCTGCTCAGCCAGGATCTGCTGGAAGCCTGAAGAGGGTCCCTAAAGCAGAAAAAGGACAGATGGGCCACATTTCCACTGCAAACTTCAGTAATCCCAGGCCTGGGAGAGCTTCTCAACCCCCATAGGCCCTGAGACTAACAGAAAGAGCTACCTGGAGATGATGTGACAGCATTGCTCCAGAAAGGGTGCTCACATCAGATCCCACACACCCTCTGAGTCCTAAGCAACTACAGCAAGGGGCCATTTTGAGAGTCCAGCTCCCAACAGACTACATCTTGACCTGGGACCCAACAGCTTCTGCTATTTCCCTCCTCCACTCCTTTATTGACATCCACTGCCCACAGCTGCTGCTGCTGTTAGCTGCTGCTGCCAGATGCTTTGAGCCCACCACCCCCAGCAGAGGGGCTGATGCACATTTGTATGCATATTAATCATAGGTTTCTTCACCAGTCACTATTGATGGCTAATGCCACCTGGGGCCAAAGTGCAAGTCACTGGCAGTGACTCCAATGCCCTCCAGCAGCGGGGCTATCACTTATTTACAAGCACCTTGAGATCAGGCTTTTCTTCCTGCAACCACTGTCTGAAGCCAAAGCAAGTGCTCCTCAGCTGCCCTCCTACAGTCGCTGCCAATGAAAAGAACCTCACACTCCCCAACAGCAGGGCACAGCACAGCCATTGCTGCCTCCACCTGAGCACTTTCCTGGGAGCACAGGAGTCACTCACTCCCTGTGAACCACAGTTAGCACACACATGTGTCATAACAGGGCCTGAGGACAAACCCACCTGGCCACGTTTACACCACAGAGTACCCAAGCATACTGTCTGGAGCCTGGGTATTGCCCTGCTCCCTCCACCACCATCGATGCCTGAAGATTTCTACCATTGGCCTGAGGATGGGCCCACCCGACCTGCTACTACCACCAAAGCTGGTACCCAAGACCTGAGAAACGCCTATACCCCAGCTCAATCCTGGTACTACCAGCAAGGATTGCTAGGGGCCCAAGGATTGGCTTGCCTGGACCTGATAACACCAATGCTGCATACATCAGCACAGTGGGGCCAAAGGACAGGCATGCCTACTCTACTGCTGCCACTGCTAGGGCCTAAGGACTGGCCCATCTGGTATTCCCACTCTCAGAAAAACTTTACCACAGCCTCCAGTAACAGCCACACCCTTAGACATTAAGAAAATCATAGACATTGCTGACATTGCTTACAGCTGAAAAAATTATATGAAGACTTTATTACTGCACACAATCAGAATCAAAGCCAAAGTGCCATACACAAACATCACCCTAGATGTATCTTCAGAAAAAAGTCCTCCTCTATGAAAGAAAATCCAAAAAATTGGAAGAAGCAACGATTACACCAGATGCACAGATAGCAAGATAAGGACACAAAAAAATGTGAAAAAGCAAGGGAAAATGACAACTCCAAAGAAACACAATCATTCAACAGCAGATCACAATGCAAAATAAATTTATAAAATGCCAGAAAAACAATGCAATATAATGATATTAAAATAGCTCAGTGAGATATAAGAAAACAAAGATAAACAAGATAAAGAAATCAGAAAAACATTTCAGGATATGAATGAGAAATTTACCAAAGAGATAGAGATATTGAAAAAAGAACTTAACTGATATTCTAAAACTAAGGAATTAATTGAATGAAATATAAAATACTTTTAAGAGCTTCAGCAATAGACTAAATCAAGTAGAAGATTTTTAGGACTTGAAGACAAGTCAGACAAAATGAAAAATAGTCAGACAAAAATGAAAAAAAATGAATAAACAAAACTTATATGACCTATGAGACATCATAACATGACAAAATGTTTGATGTTTTTGTGTTCCAGAAGGTGAAAAGAAAATCAAAGGAATCAAAAACCTATTTAATTAAATTTCATTATATAATCTTAGTGGGGACAAACTCCCTTGACCAGAGCTTGGGAGGTGAATGGGAAGTGTGCTGCAGACAGGAGCACAGGAGGGGAGTGCCCAGCCTTGCAGGCAGATGGGGAGGGGCATGACCTGAAAGCCCAGTCTGCTATTTCTGTAAGGAAAGCTTATACCTTGGGAAAGGTCTGAGTTCTATCTGCAGTCTGCCTGGATATTAGCCTAGTGCTGTTACCAGAGGACTACAGGAGTGAGATCTGCCTTTTCAACTGTGTGGGAGCTGGGTGAGACTTACTGTTCTCCACTTCCTTTGCAAACTCTTCTGTGGACAGAGATGGTTATACTTCCCTATGTAACATTACTCCCTTGGTCTAAGAACTGTCCCTCAACTGGCACAGAGGCTGCTGTTTGCCGTGTATATGGAGAGTCAGAGCACACACTAAATTGACCCAACTCTCACCTGGCTGTGCCACTCCACCCACTGGTAGCTTAACACAAAATACATACACTTTTGGAAGCTTTATGGCTATATCACCGCACATTGCCTGAGAAATCAGAATACCTACTCTGGGCAACATAAGATAAGCTGAAATCCTACCACTACTACTGCAACTGGTGCTCTTTTGCAAGCCCCACCTTCTGGCTGGAGGCCAATTGACACCGTCCATTACAGCATATATAGGTGGAATAATACTACACCAGGGAAGGAGAAAATTGGTATTGGCCTCAGCCATCACCATTGTCTGCAACACCCTGGCTAACCAGAGGTCCTGGATCTGTGCTTGTGACAAATTCACTACTGTGATAACCAACATTTGAGAAAACCAGGACACTAAACCTATCTACAATCAAGTAATCTCAGAGTCAAAATCACTCCCCTGCCACCTCTATTAGAGCTGGTGCTGCTACCTATTCCTGGGAGACTTCAACATGGGTCACATCACTGGATCCCTTGCAGATATTTCCCAGCATCAGCCTGAAGTGTGGCAGCCCTACTGGGTGAATAGACTCAGAAGAGCAATAGCAATCCCTGAAGCCTGGCATTCAGAAACTCCTACTCGTAGGGGAAGGGAGAGAGCACCACGTCAAGGGAACATCCTGTGGGACAAAAAAATCTGGATGGCAGGCGTTGAGTCCCACATCTGTTTGCTGATGGGAATTTTCTTTCAGGAGAGACACAATTGCAGTCCTGGGCTTAGCAAAGAAAGTATGCACCTCTAAGCCAACAGTGAGACAGCCTTTGTTCTAATGAAAGGTCTTGGAGAAGGGGTTCTCTTTCCTCCCTTGCTCACCACTGCAGACACAGTTAGGGCTTCTCCCACAAGGACTCAGCAAGGATACACCTATAGACACCCTTCCAGGAAGACTTCAGGGTGATAGCATCCCCACAGAAAGGGCACTCCACAGGTTCCAGCTTGTACTAGAGGCAGAGTCACAATTCCTCTCCACTTGGCATATCAACATTCTTGCAGACAAAAAGTGGTACCTGTCTGATTGGAATAGCTGGAACACTGGGACAGGAGTAAGGTTGGGAGGGGGATAGCTTTCCTGTTGGGCTGGCAAGGAAGCTGAGAGAGTTCCCACCCTTCACCCTGACAAGACCACAGTGCATCTAATTGAGAGTTCCCCCAGCCACATTAATCAAGCTTGGAACCTCTGCCCACACTGAGTATTGCATCTACGCACCTGTTTTAGCTACAACCAGTTCCTACCAAGGGATATCTCCCCTACCAACCTGAAGCCTGAAGCATAAACTCAGCAAACAAAATACTGGGGGAAAATTAAATAAATTAAAAAGTGTACACCACAGCAGAATAAGATAAGCTTCAAGAGACCCCTGCCATTCCAACCCCATAGGAGACAGTGAACTTGCTCACACAGAGAGTGTATAGGAACCATAACCAGTGAGAAAGCTACTACAACCAGTGAGAAAACCATCACACTTAGACGCTATATAACCAAGGAACTTAGGCAGAATCTTCACCTTTAAAAGTACTAAGAATCAAATTAGGCTATAATAAACTATGTAAAAGCCACATCCATAAGAGAGGAAAAAATTAACAAACAGGTGAATCAAAAATAAATTTAAGAACAATGAGAGGAAATAGTCTACCCAAATGAGAAGGGACCAGAAAGGTAATTCTGATAATATGGCAAAACAGGGGCCAGGAGCAGTGGCTCAAGCCTGTAATCCCTACCCTATGGGAGGCCGAGGTGGGTGGATCTTCTGAGGTCAGGAGTTTGAGAGCAGCCTGTCCAACATGGTGAAACCCTGTCTCTACTAAAAATACAACAATTGGCCGGGCGCGGTGGCTCAAGCCTGTAATCCCAGCACTTTGGGAGGCCGAGGCGGGTGGATCACGAGGTCAGGAGATCGAGACCATCCTGGCTAACATGGTGAAACCCCGTCTCTACTAAAAATACAAAAAACTAGCCGGGCGTGGTGGCGGGCGCCTGTAGTCCCAGCTACTCGGAGGCTGAGGCAGGAGAATGGCGTGAACCTGGGAGGCGGAGCTTGCAGTGAGCCGAGATCGCGCCACTGCACTCCAGC